>NW_015150458.1:2268466-2286605 GCF_000732505.1 Cyprinodon variegatus | reverse complement strand
ATATGCAAATTGAAATGAATATAGGAGCCTGTAGCTGAGTGTGGAGAGATAGTCTGAGCCATCATCTGGGTTTTTTTTTTTGTTGTTGTTTTTTTCCAGAATTTTATTTTCATTACACTGTCACAAGTACAGCGCAATGAAATTTACTCTCTGCATTTAACCCATCCCCCTGGGGAGCAGTGGGCAGTCTATGGGAGTGGGTTTCGGACTCACAACCTCAGGATTCCAAGCTCTATGCCCTAAACACTAGGCCACCCACTCCCATTTACTATTCCTTGTAAGTAAAAAAATAAAAGAAACAATGCATACTTTAAGTGCATATATCGGTATCTGAATTTGTCACATGGGTGACTGTGAAATACATGACAGATAGTTTTGTAGATTCTAAGTTAGGTTAGCAGGAAACTATGTGGAACGCATAGTCTAAAATGTGGTTGTCAAGACAAGTACTTGCTTTTTTCTGAGAGATATTTGAAACACCAACATAGCTATTCTGGGAACTGCACTTGTCTTTGTTGTTTCGCTCCACAAAAAATAATTTATTGAACAGTGCTGACAGTGTGTCTCATTTAATGTGCATAAGGGCCTACAGGTGCAGTAAAGTGGCATTAAAACTGCAGCTCAGAATTGCAGGTGGGTGTGCTGTCCTTGGACCAGAAAATCCAGAGTGCAAGTCCCATTGCTGACAGGTGTCTTCCCAACTGAAGCATCCAACGTTGGCACTGAATCATCGCAAGCTGCAGGGTTGCTGGTGAGTAGCTGATCTACCTGTCATTCCTGCAGAAGAAGCATGTTGTCCTCCCACAAAAAATAAGGCAGATGTGAACACTGAACTTGCCTCTTTGTTTAGATGAGTCATTTTCCACCTGATGCACACCCAGCCTTCCAGTTAACATGTGCTCTGAGCAGTAGACCAAATGCATTTTGAAATAAAACATGCTTACTGAAAAATAGTATTATTAATCTCTCTTAAAAATGAATTATTTTATCATCTGTTGATTTTTCTGCAAAGTAGTAGAGCTTGTGTTATTTGAATTAAATCCATTACAATCTACCTGTGTGAGACTAAAATAATTAAACACAAATAAATTAAAAGTGCATTACCCTTTAGAATACATAAATGCAGTGGTAGGCAGTGTGTTTTGTCATTTGCAGCTATGCCTTCAGTTGTAATTCTCCCCACAGTAACAATTTTGCCGCAATAAAACAAAAAATGGTGAAGCGATGCACTATAAAGACTGGTTATATTGCAGGTAGATAACTGGTGTGGTCAGAATAAATGCTTTTGCCTGAGAAACAAACCTGGTTTGGTTCTCATTCTACTGCAACTAGAGCTACAACACATATAAAAGCATCAATAATCACCTCATAAAATTGCAATACTGTTTAGGAAAATAGCAGCATTATATTTACAAAAAGTTAATTAGTTTTGCACTGAACCCATCCTCCTCTCATTCCTAAAGATTCAGTAATTCTGTTGTGTAAATTGTTTGTGAGTCATTTTATATGACCATTAAAGCTAATGCTAAAAGCCGAGAACGTCCTTGACAGAGTGCCTGTTATCCAAGTTGGGACCATTAGGGCTGGCACTGTGTAACTCATTCACTTCATTGTCTCATTCACCGCAGATAAAACAGCTCTAGTTTGCATAAGGGGACACAAGAACCTGTTGATTTTGCTGGTGGAGTAAAACAGTGCTTCTTTGAAAAAGCCTTTAGTCCAAAATAACTAGTTTTGTGTTCGTTGACTCTCCCTTACCATAAATACTGTGTGTAGTTTGCTTAACTTGGCCAGTCCTTAGCCCCTGCAGAAAATTTTTTTTTATAACACCCAGCATAACTGTCCCTAATTATATATATTTATACATTTTTCCAAACTATGTTGAAAGACCAAACTGAAATTGCAGATCTATATGCACAAGCATCTAAAAAAAAAAAAAAAATCTTGCCCCATCTTCTTTGCTAATTAGACTCTCTCTTGGAATCACTCCCTGGCCATAGCAGAAGAGTTTGGGTCTGTAAAGAGAAATTGGATTTGTAAAAAAAACATTTTTGTTTAGTTTTTTGTTTTTTTGTTTAGTTTTTGTGCTCCAACTGTGTTTGTAAGAAGCAGACCTAGAGCAGTTAGAGCTGAGGCCATATGTGATTTGAATGTTGCACAGCCAAATTTAAGTTGATGTCTTCTTTAAGCAATCGTCTAAATAGCTTATTTTGTTTAATGATTGCCAGTTAAAACATTAAGAATAAATGCTCCAAAAGGTTATTGGAATTTCGGCAGGATTTGGCATGTAAAAGTGCAGCAGAACTTCAGGGTAATGGCTGTACTATTTTAAGTTTAGACCTCAAACCTCCAAAAACTAACGTGACCTTTCTTTCTCAATGTTGCCCCCATGAAACAATGATACCCCTCTGCTCAGGCCGAGGGTAAAGGCCACTTTATGCTTCTGACGCATAGCCTCTGCAATTGTCAAATCTGTCTCTGTGCGCGACCACGCCCCCGTGCATAGGTTCTGCAACCATCATCGCGTACCTCAAAAAAATCCTGACTATTTTTCGGACGGTTGCAAACCCGCACAGACCTCAAGCGGAAGGGCGCAGACAAAAAGCAGCTGTGACTGGTCCTTGGTATGCCTTTCAGATGCAGATGCTTAAATATCTGTAATTATTAACTGTAAATGGGGCTATTTGTACATAAGCCCCATATACACTGCCCCTCTGAAAACTTATCTGTGCCGAATTCGGACTGAGCTTGGATCAGTTAACCGTGCCAAGCTTGGTTCCTTATGACCGTTTACACACCACGTTACTGCTCTAGATAAGGAAATCAACATGGCGGTGCCTGTAACATTCACCTTTGGTGAATTTACTTGACAGTCGGCATTTAGTAATCGGATATGACAAACGATAGTCTAATCAGTGCTTAAAGACGCAGAAATAGAATGGACTTTTTGATCACATCCCAAATCGTTCCAGATAAACATTGGTTTTCAAACACAAAATCCATCTTAAACTGTAAAATGGTTTTCATCCATGTTTCCCCCTAGTTTAGCTGAGTTTTAGCCGAAATATGTTTGACTTGGAGCTGAATGATTTTTGTTTATAAACTCTTATATTTTGAAGAGAAGTTGCGGTGAATTTATTCCATGTATGGGCAGAATTATCTGTTTGACCATGATTTGAACTTGAATCCCTCTTTAATAAATTTTCTAACACAGAGATTGTAGGGCATGTGATCATAAACAATAGATGAGAGCCCAAATAATATCTGATTAAATAAGATATTTACCACCCCTACCGGGTTGGGCAATAAACATCTTAAAGTATCAGAACATAATATGAATTCCCAACTGGCTGGGAATTGAATATCAGTTATTCACAACACTGAATTCCAATTCAGTGGTTGAGTCTTCCGAAGGCCAGATTCGTAGACCTATTACATCATAGCACGGCGCTGAGGTCTGTTCAGATTGCAAGACTCCTCATTATACGGCCGACAAATGCATCCTTAATTTTGAAGGACAGGTCCGGTGTATCCTACATAGCCTTGGATATCCCATGATTCATTGCAAGCCCAAACAAGCCGGCTGCTCCGTGATCAGAGGAAAAAGGTACTTAGCACCAAACAGTGTTAAATATTGGAAGTGCAGTTTAACAAAATCCAAGTATATGAATAGTTATATCTGAAATGAATGAAAATAGTTGTTTTAAATGGTTATTGAGTTACATATGTGGTGTGTAATATTTGGTTTATTGAAAGGTTTTATCTATCCATGTGTAAATGGGTTTGGCTGACATTTAATGACACATTTTATTATATATCTGCAGTGTGGGGACTACAAATCTGATACAGTACTACTGTTAAGCTCCTTGAAAATGTTAAATAAATAAATAAATGAATAAATAAAAATAAACAGCATTGATTCTTTTCCTGCTTTGTGCTTAAACTCTCACGATTGCTATGCGACAGAGTGTACGTGCGGTGAAAACCACAGAAGGCTGCACCTGTTTGAATTCACAGCCAAAACTCTTCCAGTCTCCTGATCTTCACTGACCTCGAAGGTTCCAGTCCAGATAGACCAGGCGCTTGGAGGATGCAGCGTTTGAAATCGAACTCACCCAAAGTGTCTACGAAGTGTATGAGAAGAAAAGAGTGGTCTCAGAAGAGACAGATATATTCTGGAATGCTTTGAGTGGAGAGCTCTCCTCACAAAGAATTATGGAATCAGAGCGACCCATATCACAGTCGCACCAAGTCAGCGACTAATAACAAAGATGGCGCAGGTGCCATGCAGTGAAGAATGAGTTACGTGACCAATGGGGAGCAAAAAGCAGTGATCATCTGTCTGAACGGTGAGTTAACTGAGTTTGTTATAAAGTCCACTAAATATTCATCTATATAGTGTTTGAGGGATTTAGGGGTTAGAGCGTACATTTGGGCACTGTAAGCTTGAATGTGCTTTGAGAACATTAACTTTTAAAGATAGCATACATAAGGAGAAATGGGCTTGTGAATCCTTTTTATTTTTGAGTGGAGTGGACAGGGCGGGTCTTTTTTTACAGTTCGAGAAAATCTTCCACAAAACCCTTAGTTCCCTTCAACTATGCAGTCCAGTTAACTACAATTTTGAGTCTTAATCAAGAGCAAATTTGTCATACTGAATCTATTCCATGAACTTGCCTGCAACTGCCGCCCCATATGTTCGAGCCTGATGCCTTTTCAGATGTGGAAAATATTTAGGCTTTTTTTAGGCCACTCAAAGAGTCCACTACTCTCTTGAGAGCAATGCATTGCTACACATCTCTGTGTCATTGCAAATAACAGTGAAAAACTGTTAATCAAAACGAAACCACAATCCCTTTAGCGACTGCCGATCAACTGGTCTAATGTCACTGGTTATGTGGCCGCAACCAAGGCTTTCGGTTGCTGAATCAGTCGCTATGCCGTGTTCTTAGATTTGGCTGATTAAATGTTTTTCTCCTTTGTTACTGCAGTAATAACCATCTAGTTATTGCTATGAAAAATATTAAAGCACTATTCCTCACATTGACTGACTTTTTATCCCATCTTTAAATGGGTATCATGACCCTTAATAGGCAAGTTAGTTAACTTCTTTTTTGCTACAGATGTCTCTAAATCTCGCTCCTTACTCAAAAGGAGCAATCTGAAATTGATAATTATTAGATATGTTCCAAGTGAGATACACAGAGCAAAATAATAAGCTATTAATATTATCTAATTTTATGTTGTTTCAAAAAGCCAGAAAGATCGCTTTTTGTTCTGCCAAGGTTTTAACTCTCACCCTTCTTATTCCTCAGTTGATTCTTTGACTATTCGCATTCCTTTATTGAATTCTTCTTTCCTGATATCTGTATCAACCTTCCATCCCTGCCTACCTCAAGATTATTCTATGGATGCCCCTTTTTATTTTAAGTTAAGAAATATCTAATCCAAAATATCTTATGAAAGAACACATCTTAATAACATAAAATACCCCTTTCTAATTTTCACTTCCACCCCTTTTGATCAGATGCCTCCTCTCTCTTTTAGTCAATAATTGACATAAGTAATTGATATCAAGACTAGATTGCTAATTATCACACCCACAATGCATACACATATTAAAATCATACTTGTATGTACAAGTGTGTATGATTATGTGCCAACAAGTGTGTGTAGATGGGAGGGGGGTGGAGGGGTAGCAATGTTTTTTTAATATTGGATGGTGTTAGTACACACCCACAAAATATTCATGCCCCTAGTTTATCTCATTGTTTAAACAGACTGGCTTTAATTAGCAAAGCTGTGTCTATCTGTGTGTGTAAGTGTGTGAAAGAATGTACATGTTCACAAAAGTGAGTGACCATGTCTGAATGTTTATATGTGCTTCCATAGTGCCCCCATGTGGTGTACCTCAGTAAAACATATATTCTATATACCCCTCTCCCCCCTTAAAACACACACCAACTGACACTCCCACACACACTCCAATGACACGGTGTTATATTTGGAAACACAATTTCATGCTATCAGTACTGGCTAGCTATTCCATTTAGATAGCACTCATCTACAGTGTATAAGTGAGTATGTGCGTGTGTGGGGTGGGGGTGGGCAGAGGGCAGGCTAGGAGGTTGTGTGTGCAATGTTATAGAGGAGAAGTTTATACATGGTTTTATTTTGGTGTGTTTTTATGCATGCATGTTCTCGTAAATCCGATGTGTATTTCACAGTCGTTACCCTACTTTATTTAAATCAAAAGTTTGTTGCCATGGCAACGCCGGGATTGGCCACAATTATGTTGATTAAAAATGTGAAAATTAATTAAAAAGTCAGGGAAAAGATCTCACAGCAGATGATCAGCAAAACATCAAAATGATTCAAATCTGTGCATCTCTTTCCCTCCCACTATGTCCTTTTTTTGTGTTCCTTTGTTTTAAAACTCAGGATAGCATATAATTTGTATTCAGCACTAAATCAGGCTTTTCCTGTGTTTTTTTTATACATGTTGTGAGATTAAAAACAACAGCAACAAAAAATACATTCACACTAACATAATCCCAGTTTCTTGCTAAAGCTCTTTTTTGTAGCCCATTCTCAAGTTTTTCACAATCATGCCAAGGCATGTCTCACTCTGGAAGCATAGACTCATCAGCAACTGAGGGGTAGAAGTTACGTTAAGCCCCATAAACTTTAGTCTTGTTATCATCTCTTTCAATCTCAGCATTACTCACCCAACCTGTCACTTGTTCTCAATCTCTTTCCCCCTGACAGAATGAGTAAACAGACCGAGCAAAGTGTAATCTCTGTCTTTTATTAGCAACAACAAACACAGAAACAACCACTTTACCCTCCACTGACTCCTTCTTCCCCCTCTGTTTGCTCTTCTCATCAGCTTTAATGAACCACAAATCTCATCAGCTATCTCTTTCATCAGCTCTGCCATCACCAACTCTTGCACTTCTGCACAAGTTCTTTCAACCTGACTGCTTATTTAGTGTCACTAGCTACATTTAGATGAAGACCACAAGGGTTGTAAATATGTCATGTCGAGTATAGGGCAGACTAAGTTGATTCTCTAAAAATTTTGTTGCATGCAGAATTGATATCAATTCGGTGATGATGGCCAAACTGACAGTAACACTCTAAAGTTTAACATGCTTTCTCAACGGCAGCTGATCTATAGCGTGTTTAGCATCTCACTATGCTGGCATTAAACAGGACATTTGTGAATACTATTTTCATCCATAATATCCCAGCTCTGAAAAAAAGAAAGTATGATTCCTGCAATTTCATTACAATGCAACTGATTTCTGTTCCAACAAAAGCAGGGCATAAACTCTGATATTTGACAAAGGCTTAGAACTTTAAGCTGTACTTTTTGGTTAAGGCATCACCATTAGCAAAAAACAAAGCAAAATTGGGTTGAATGACCCAGAAAATACCTCTTTTGTCATTCAAATCATCCTAAAACTAATTCAGTTCCCCAAATTGGAATAGTTTTGGTTCTTGGTCAGATAAAAACTGTCAGAGTTTGTTTGTGGTTTGAGGACCCAAATGCAGAGGCAGGGAGGCAGAGCTAAGTTTCTTGTGGATTTAATTAAAGGTAAACAGACAGCTGAGGTAGGAATCAAAATATCCAAAAATCAAACATGAAAAAAGTCAAACAAACCAGAAACCATGGAGACATCAGGGGGAAACAATCACGACGAGGAAGACACAGTGAGACGGAGTTGGATGAAGTTAGACGAGGAACCAGCACTGAGGAATTGGACAAGGAGTGTACTTATGGAAGACTGAACAAAGAGAGGACTAACGAGCAGATTGGGAGCAGGTGTGAACATAGCAGACTGGAAAGGAGCTAGGGAAGAAGGAGAACACTAGAGGGCAGCAAATAAAAACCTGAAAACCTAAAATTTGAATTTCTAGCAATATGTCAGGAGAGTGACAGCACTCAAATGTGGCTACTTTGTCACCAGAAACATATTTGGTGGGAACGCAGATTAATAGGGGGTTCTTCACTTAGTTACGTTAAAAGTTGATGGCTGTTGGGCAGAAGGGATCTCCTGGTCTGTGTTTAAGTCTAGATACACCAATCTAAATTTAGTGTCTGATCCAAGGGAACAACAGCTGTGGCAAATACGTCTAATTTAAGTTAACAGGGCCTGGCAGAAACCTCTGCTTTCTATGCAACTTTGCATGCTTAATTCCTACCAAGGTAGACCCCAGTCTAGTCTGATCTAGGCAGCTATTTGAAAGGAATGTCACCAGTCTGACCAGAAGGAAGACACAATGGCAAAAGAAAAACTGAAAAACAGAAAAATACAAAGTGAAATTGCTAAATTGCAAGGTAAACTGGCCAGGTTTACTTCATGTAGATTTATATGGAAATACCCAGCATACTAATTGTCCACATAGAGCAAGCTAGTAACTGCCTGTTTGTATGTTGTGGGAATTTTCAGTTCATACTTTCCCATAAGTACCCAGTTTCATTGGTCTCATAGTGTGTTAAAGGACTCTCCACACACCCAAAATGAGAACAACAAAATCAAATTAGACCTAGTTGCAAAAAGTGTTTTTTGGCTTATTTAGAAAAGCCTCTGAGTCAAGATACCTTGTTTTTGTACATCAGTCTAATACAGTATGCAAAGGGTTTTCTGTAATATTGTGGTAGACTACTGTCATCTGACTCTTTGGTTCTCTGTCTAAATTTATGTTGTTCCCTTATACCTCCTAGACCCCGCCAGGGGACGTAACATGCTTGTTTGCTTTATCAGGCGAGCTAACAGAAAACTCGCTATGACCTTCATGACATTTATTCAGAAAAGGGGTCCGTGACAGAAGAGGAAGATAAAAGATTTGGGGAATGACGGAGAAGCTTTGTATCAAAGAAAGGTTGGAGCTTATTGAAGAATATGTTCAGTTCATTGGCTCTGTCAAGACTTCCGGAATCTAATTCTCCATCGGTTTAAGCCTATTTTACCCTAACTACATATATCTGTCTCTGCTGGAGCTTGTTCCCAGCTTTTTCCTGTATTGCTCCTTGCTGTGTATTGTCTTGACTTTAAGTTGCTTTGATATACTCCTCAACAATACCCTTTAGCCCCGGGGGGGGATCATGTTATTTAGTCTTTTCAAGAGGGAAATCGTGTTATTTACAAAGCAGGTTACTTAGTCCTACACTCAGTCATGGTCCTGATGTCCTAGTCTATTTGGATGGCGCAGCGCATCCCAGTCTGCAGCCACAAAACAACCTATTAGGGCTTTTTTAACTTCCTGTTACCATCTTTTCACAGCCTGGCTTAAGTGGCTTATGTTTCAAGAAAAGAAAAACAAGATTGTGGTAAGTGTCAAAGGGAAGGCTTGCTTTAGAGAGAGATTAGTCCTTGAGATTTGCATAAAAAGAGAGAAACTTGTGTCTGTGGCTTTGAGATTTTTTTTTTCCTAAGATGATTCTGACTTGTCTGCGTAGCCCCCAAGATAACTGGCTTTACCCTTTACAGAGCAGCAATAGATTTGATTAATTCCTTCCATTGTTTCAACCTATCGAAAAAAGCTGTGATTAGGAAAGTTTTATTGACCTGAAAGAAATAAGTTATTTGGCGCTCAGGCACCTGCATAAAACTATGATGCTTTGAATCAACATTCATTTGGATGAGTGAATGGTGAGGAAAAGGATTTAAGTAGTCTTCCTTATCAAAAAGGTGCCGGGGCCAAGCTAGGAGACTGGACCATCAAGCTAGGAAGCAAAGGAAAGAAACTACTTGAGAGAAAGGAAGAATTTGTTAGGCTATGAGGTAGAGAATAAAAGGTTGGGGATAGTGAAGAGGAACGTTTAGCAGACATGATCAGATTGGCCAATGTATGATGATGAAGACTGATCTAATGATGGAGATGTTGTGTTGATCGAACTAATGGAGACTGTGATAGCGCAGATGAATCGACAGAGGCAGCAAAGTTGTTCACACTGGAGGAGAGACACAGAGACAGCGCAGATGATTTCGCTGATGGAGAGGAAACTGACTAAAAGGGAGAGGCTGATGAAAAGAGAAACGGAAGAGATAGACGCGCCAATATAGAGATGGGCTGATAGAAGACAGCATAGTCTGTGAAGACTGCACAGTTGGTCGTGCTAATGGAGAGATGGAAAAGTCGCAGTTGGTCACACTGAAGATGATTATGCTGTTGATACTGATGAAGTACAGTAGATGTCAATGGTAATGTGTTGGATGAGTGATGATGCACAGAATATGTTGCACAGTGATGGACAGAGCACCTGCGGGATGTGGAGAAAGAAATTTACAAACTGCAAAAAAATAAACAGGGAGAGGGAGAAAATTAATGCCTACCTCCATCAGTCATTTGCTGAACGTGCTTACTTAGAGATTAAGCACTGAAGAACAGGTAACAAGTAGGGGAGATGCGGGTTGATGCAGGGAGCTAAAGCTGAGGACTAGTGGCCAAGTTAGAGTAATGAAGTTGGATTGCCTTGGGTGGCTGCAGGCATGGCTCTCCCTGTCTCAGTCTCAGTGCTCTGCTCCACTAGTTGGTACTGAAGAAGCCTCTTGGATGAGAGGCAAAATGTCTTTACTTCCAGTTACCTAAACTGAAATCTTTCAAGCCTGATGTGTGTCATGCTTGTGCGGCTCCAGTGGCTTTACTGTATTTGCTGTTATAAGTGTGTAAAAAGTAGTTTTTTAGTTTCTATGTTTTTAAGTGAGAAAGTCCACCTCGAAACATCGTCTTTGCAGTCACTTCATTAAGATTATGATCTTGCCTTAAAATATTATTTTGCTGTCGGTGCCGCTCAGATCCCCACACACCGGCGATGCACTGTCACTGGGAATCCAGCAGTAGCTACCTCAGGCCTGGTCATCTCTTTGGGGTTTTTCTCCTTTTTGTGGCAGCTAGAATTAGATGTTTGTGTTTTTCAGGTATGTAGTATAATCTGCAAGCATCAGAATAATAAAAGTATATTTTGCTTACAGGTTTCGACATTTTAAGTTAATTTAGGCGTTAATAAACTTTTTCAGGGGAGTAATCATAGCGCTCTACATCAGCAGAGCTGTGTCTGATTGATGTGGCGTGTCAAGCTGCAAAAATTCAACTATTTCCAAATCCAACATCTGCTGTTTGTGAAGTGCATCATGTGCCTCAGATGCTCAGAAGCTCATGATATGCTGCTTCAAGCGCTGTCCAAATTTAGATCCATCATGGACAACACCTTCCACCCTCTGCACCAGACTGTAGAGGAGCTGAGCAGCTACTTTAGTGAAATACTTTTATATCCTGTTTGTAAAAAGAAGCACTACTGCAGGTCATTCATCCCTGCTGCCACCAGACTCTACAATGCAACACTACAACGGCAATAACTTGTGCAATGTATAATGTGTGGACGCACTTTATATACTGTATATATCCCATGCACCTTTTTCTTCCTTTGGCACCTCCTTCTTCTGTTTTGACTATTTCAGCTGATGTGACAAGTATATTTCTCCACTGTGAGATCAATAAAGTTAATCAATTAATTAATCAATTCAGCTGCGTCAAGATGTTAGTTTGAGTCAAGATGCATTGCTCCTGCTGCTCGAAGCATGTGTGGTATGAACGTAACATTAGATATTCAACCATATTCCGAGGGAAAATTAGGGTGTACCAAAGCCGTACATCCCAAAATCAGGGTGTACAATTTGTAATATTTTTAGTAAAGGGTGTACAATGGTTGCGTTATGCATTGCTAGCTAAAAGCCTGGCTGTGACCCCTAGCTGGGTTAAAACAGAACTGGAGATAAAAAAAATCACCAATTTTAAGAAACCTATAAAGCCAAAGAAATGAGCTAGAGGGAAGTGATTTAACCTTAAGCAGATAGGTATGAGCAGGGTTTTGAAGCTTCAGGATTCCTATTATTGGGTTGGTAGGGATGATTCTTTGAAATAACCTTGATGAGTAAAATTCACTGAATCATTTCAGAGATGGGATAGAAGGGGGGGGGGGTATCAGGGACAACCATGCTAGGTAATAACCCCTGAGACCTGAGGATGGAACTACACCTGTATAAAAAAGAATTCAATAAGCAGAGTGAATGATGACTTTGTAAAGGAAGAGTATCCCATTCCAGTTTGAGAGCCGATTTGACCAGAAAGCATGTTACATGGAGGATCTCCTAAGGAACTAGAGAAAGGAATGGAGCGGGTCATCACTCACAGTCTCAGAAATGTTCCCTGCGTCTATGGGAATGATCTACTGATCTACTGCAGTGACATTTAGAATTTCTACTAGAATAAATCTTTGAGGTCGAATCACTACAATTGCTAGCATTGAACTTTACATACTTGTTAACCTAGAAGATGGGCATTGCCAATACCCTGTGGTGATGACTGCAACGATGGGCGGTAGGCATAGACCTGCTGTAATGCACCTGTTGTGATGAGTTGTAGGTGCAAAGTGCCTGCCGTGATGCAGACTTGATATGACGTGCTGTGGGCGCAATGCTGCAGAGATGATGATAGAGATTATGCGCTAAGTAATGTCTGCGAAGGTGTTCGATGGTAATGCACTGCATGGCGATGATGATACTAAAAAGCAGAGATCGGTAGAAGACAATGAGCCCCATTATCGGCAACCGAAGGACAGACGCAGCAGTCACATGATTTGTTTTCCTAAGGCCCCCTGATATGCAAGACATATAGATAAAAGACTAAAGCTAAAGCAAAACTAATGAAAACAAAACTCAAATGAGAAACGTCAAGAAAAGAAATAGAACTAAACCAGCCATCAAAAACTAACAATTATTCAAGTTATCAAGATGAGATAGGAAGTGATGTGAAGACTTAGGTCATATTTTACATGATTGACCAATAGCCAAAGTGAAAGCCTAAATGCTTTATCGACCATCTGAAGATCCTACCTCCTCTATTGCAAAAAGAATGTTGGGGGATTGTGTTTGATGTGTTTGAACAGGTACAGTAACACATTTATGCAAGTCTAATAACGAATATGGCTTCCAGTAACTTAAAACAAATATCTCTTTTAACAGATAATGCGTGAAAATTTATCAACAAATGTTTGCTTGATTGACTAGGCAAAGATGGTTTAATGCATTTACAGTATACCATGGCATTATTACTCAATAACCTTGCAGTATTAGGTTCAAACAATTTATAACTGAAGTTCACTGACACATCAGTTTGCAAAAAGCAATATTTAAACAACTTCCCTTTGCTTTATAATAAACTACATTAACCTTTGTTTCTAAATTTAACCGAAGAAAATCTAAATTTGAGTTAACTTGCAATTCAAGCCAGAGGGTGAACTTTTGATTTCTAGTTCAACTACAATGTTTTACAGTGTGGGATACAAAGTATTAGTTGCCTGAAAATTGAAATAGCTCTTACAAAGCATAAATCGGAATGAAAGAGAAAGCAACACATAGGTTGTGTCAGCCCTAACCCCTATGTGATCACTACTTTTCGTTTTCCATTGGTCACGTGACTCCGCCTCCCCGCAGAGTGGCTGCGCCATCTTTGTTATTTGTCACTGCTGTTGCTCCCCAACAGTGGTCCTCTATGACAACAAATCCCATAATGCATTGCGAGAAGAGCATTACATTGCAAGGTGCATTGTAGGAAATTTTGAGTCCACTACTTTTTCATCCACTAGACATTTGGACATTTATTTGAAATGGTGTAACCACTATATATGGCCCTTTATATTGATTAGAAAGGACATTGGGACACAGCCATAATCCGCTGATAATTCACCCATGCCACTGATTCTGTTAGAGAAGAAAGAGCTGAAGCAAAGAATAGGCCAAAACATGCGAGTCTTGGAAAGATAAGTCTCACCCCTGGAAAGGAGAGATGAGACTGATGACAGCTGTTGGGTACTGCACAGATCAACAGGTGTTGCAGAAGATGGAACAGCAGGTGCAGGAGGGACCGAAAGTGAGCTTGAGAGAAGGCCTGTGTGTATGGTGTTAAATTGCTGACAAAAATCAGACAAGCATATTAAGCAATCACGATAGTGCAATTATTAAGCACAACGGCACATGAGCTACGGGGCTGGTCCGGGAACCCCAGCGGACGGGGGCAGAGAGCCAGCGGGGGACGGAGCGACCAAACTTGACCCGGTGACGGTATGCTTCCCCCCGCCTGCCTGCCTTGCCGCGCAGGCGGGGGGAAGCATACCGTCACTGGGTCGCACACTGTCACTGAGTCGGGTGACACAAATAAATGCCCATGTTATTAACCAGCTTTAGACTGTTGGGAGACACTGACTGCACCATTCATTGTCTCTTAACCTGCGGAGCTTTCAGCTAAATCATAATAAATCTGTGATATTGGAACATTTTACATTATAAAAAATACAGAAAGATCTGATTTATTATGAAACTGGTTCATACCAGAAACCAGTTTATGGAGAATATGTTTTTTTTATGTAAAAGTTAAGGTGAGAATGCTCCATTTAATGATCGAATTAAAACAAATCAACATTAACTTAAAATGTCAAAAGGTAGTGGACTTTTTATCAGATGTTATTGGCCAATCATATATCGACGGATATGTAGCGGAAACATTGAAATAAGAAATAAGAAACATATTTCTTATTTCAACCGTTGTGTGTATTAGCTGCAACATATGAATCAAGATGCTATGACCGAAAAAAATTGATTGACAGATTTAGTGAAAGCTTACCAGAAGATTATGAATATATTAAATAACTAGAACTGGAAGTTATAGTTAATTAATAGGTAATTCAAATCAAGGCTAAAACTAGTTATTTATTATCAGTTAAATGATTAAAACTGTAATTTGCTTACTGACCAGGGTTTTAGCCCCTTACTTAAAAGGTTGGACTCCATAATCCGTCTGTTGAAAATCCAGTTGTCTTTCACCAATTTAGTAATTTAGACTATGGCTATCAGCAATGTTATTAACCACCAACCAAATAAATGTGTCTCTGTTTAGTTGGCTGCTACTGAAAGAAGAGTGAATCCAGCTGGAGTGATAACTGTGTAACATTAACACAAAATACCATGGGTTATAATACAATGGTACCTTTATTAGCTACAATCACACAATATTATATCTAATAACTAAGCAAAATTCTAAAAACTACAGAAAATAAGCAAAATCAAAGAAACAATAGGGGAAGAAGGGTTTAAGAGTCTGCAGATTCTGATGTTCGAATTTATGGCTTAATGCATTTGAAAGTGTCCTTTATCATAGCAGCAGATAAAATAATAAACCCTGTAGCGTAGATGTTAATTGCAGGCAAAACAGTGAAGTTTCATTCAATTTATGGTAAAAAAATGTTCTTATTGAGCATCAGATGGAAAGGAGAGGGAAGGGTGAAACTACTTTTATGGTTCAGTGGAGTGAAGTCCTTCAGCTCGGTCTGGATTTCTGCAGAACAGTATTCAGTCCAGTCCATTCATCCAACAGCAATTCAAAGAGATTTGGATCAATGCGATGCAACAATAAGAGGCGAGTTGCAGGGGGTTAATTTTATAACCCATGATAGCACAGGATGTCTCCTGTTTTAGCTGCAGTGGTTAGCTCGTAGCCGCAGCCTGTAGCAGCTCCTCTGTGCTGTTCTGTCTCAGGCGGTCAGGCAGTCATGGTCTGGTGGCATCTAACGGCTCCTTGGGCGAACAGCGATCGTGGGCCCCTTTGTTCGCCAGTTAGCAGAGCTAGATTAGCTCTTCTCTGTCTGTTAGTCCATTGGGGATGCAATAATGGATCTGTATTCCTTGTACAGTATCTTATTAGAAACTGATATTGAATCAAAGAGTTGTCTTAGCTAATTATGTTGCCATGACTGTCTCCTAATTTAGAGATGGTTGTGCTTTTTTTCCATACTGGCTCATAAATGGACTTTTTACGGTTTGTAATAGTTGTTGTTCAATATTATGCATGTGTTTGGGGAAAAGTTATGAATATGGTAGAGTTTCCATGCAGAAAGTGACTCAGGTTGTGTTTATACATGATGTAGATGAACACATCACTGAAGTGTACAGGTTATTCCTACCCACCATCTACTGGGCTGGGATGTAATTTTACAACAATTGGTGTCCCATTTCTTAGGGAGAAAATATTCAGTTGCACTTCCCTCAGTGAGTGTACTTCACTGTGGAGGGGACACACTGGAGTATTCTCAGAACCAAGTGAGAGAAATGGGACTGGGTCTTAGTGCTTTCATATTGATGAAGACAATCAGGTGCTATGACTGTTTTTGGGCTAGGTGGCTGTTTACAACTTTGTGCTCTGCTCCAATCTATTAATTAGTGTGAGCAGATGCACCCTCCTCTCACTTAATCAACCTCACAGCTTTCAACATACCTATTTATACTAGCCTCTTTTTGCCAATATTTGCCAAATTGTCTTCTCCTTGCCTGTATGAGGATTACTCCAATGCCACTGAGCACCACCAGCCGTCATTTCTTCCTATGCTTGCCCTCTCCTCACTGTTTTTGTTCCAGTGTCAAAGTGAAACACCTACATTCCTGAGTGGCAGTGATTCTGTGACTGGCCTTAAATCATCAGACTTTCATCAGCTTATGATTTTAGTCTATTTCTGGACTGTTTCTGCCTAACCAGTTTGTTCAACCTGCCTCCAATCTACCCAAAGCCTGCTTCCAGCCTGTCAGCCCCCATTCTAACTGTTAAAAGCTTGTTCCCAGCCGATTCTGCCTTCAACTGCCTCCTCAAGCCTGCGACCAGTCCTTCTGTTTGCAATCCTGATCATTTTACAAACCTTCAATAAACCTTTCAAACATACACTGTGTCCGGCTGAACATCGGCTTCTATTAGGTTTTCTCATCACATTTTTGTGAATTAGATTTTGAATTTCAAGCAGTCTCTCTCCATAAAATCAAGTATAAACAAATATTTGATAACAAGCTTTTCCTCTTGGTGGATACCATAATGTGTGTTTGACATCTGTATATAATCCATTTCCTTTGATCATATTTCTTCCATTATCATGTGCAGTAAAAGTTCTAGACGTACTCCGTGGATTTCCCATCCGTTCAGCATAACCTCAATAGATTGCTTGTATGCCTCATACTATGAGATCAAAAGCACTGCTTTGCATGCAGCGGAGCTTGAATGTGATCAATAAAGAAATTTTCCAGTGTGCGATGAGGCTGAGAGTGACATCACTCAAATCTCTGAGCTCCGAATGTCTGTTGTAAAGCCAGTCGGAGCCATCAGATCACATACACAGCAGGTGATGGGAATATTTCTATCTCCAGCTGAGAATAGTGTTGTGATCTTGTGGACTGTGTGGTTTTGAAAGAAAAGGATTAACCCTGGTTGTTATATGAAAAAAAAGCAAAAAACAAATTTCCCAACATCTGTGAAGTCTTGGTCATCAATGATGAAACATTAAGCTATCTGTTGTGGAATCCTTTTTATGCAAATGGACCATTAGGGTCTGTAGAGAAAAAACATTTAGTTTTTCTATCGTAGATTGAAGCTGAAATTTTAGAAAATTAACTGTAATTAGTTTACAAAATGAGTTGATTTAAAACTTTGATGTAGCAAAGGTCTTCATGCTGATGTCATTCCACCTTAATTAACAATATGTTTTCCTCTTTTTTTCTGGCATTTCAACTTTTTTCAATATTTCCACTTTTTATCCTTTTTTATAAAGATCCTAAAACTTCCAGTGTTACTGTTGAGTTTCTTTTTGAAAATTTTGTTAATATTTATGTTTTTTCCAGTACTTGCTCTCAGAGTTGGCAAGGTAGAAAATCTTATTCCATCATATAACTCTGCTGTTACATTGAGAAATCTCAACAGCCTAAGATTTAATGCTGAAACTGAACTACTTTCATATTTATGGGTAATCTAATTGGCTGGTTCATCACAAGATAGTGCATCACATATTGTAGCATTTATGCAGAAACTATGAAAAGTAGCTTGGTTTACATTGTGAATCAGATGTCAAATGTACTGTTAAAGATAAAAAATTTTCAAAGATTTTGTCACTAGGCTGATATTTCACAGTAAATCAAAAGCAAACAACTGATCATTGATTAGACTTGTGTGTAATTTTATTTTCTTTTTACCTAATATAATGCTATATATATAACTATGTATGCTATATAGTTACATATATATATATATATATATATATATA
>NW_015150458.1:2246290-2268076 GCF_000732505.1 Cyprinodon variegatus | reverse complement strand
AAGAGACAAATAAGAGGATTTAAGTAAGGTAAAAGCTTTCTGAATGTCATCACTGAAACAAATAGGATATGATCCAGCTAAGATCTGAGACAGGCTCTGAATAGTTTTTTGCATGATTCCTTTACTAATGTATTTGATTCAACAAAGTTCAGGGGTGTTCTTCCTCTTTGTTTGGCGAAGCGAACAATTTATAGAAGAAATAAAGAAACAATTAATCTTGAACTTGCAGCTTTATTTCATTTCAATTATTCTGTTTCAAAATCTGACTTTTCCAGATATGAACAATTTCTTTATCCCTCTTTATTAATTTATACATATTTTAGTTTTTTTTTTATAGAATTAATTTTCAAAGAGACTATTACACCCTGTCACAATCACAAGACTTGTTTTACTTCATGGTAAATGTTTTGGCTCCATTTCTTATCAGATAGAGAAGACCAATGAAAGCTTCTAGGTTTATATGTGCAGTGGTGCATAATTATGCTTCCTCCTCATTCATGGGCTTCAAGGGCTTCTTTTTACTTCCTCCTAGATGGAGTAGGACTCTTCATCCCTCTACCTGGTGCTGCTTTTGGAGCAGCAGGGCTTGCAGCAGGGGGGGCAGGACTAGTTGCAGAGGGGGTAGTCTGGGTCTTGGGCTGAGGGATCTCGATGGGAAGTTTAGGAGGGATGATCGTTTTAGGGGTCAGAGCCGGTTTTGCTTCAGGGATTTTCTCCCCAGCACGATACACACTGACCTGAAGAGAAAAGCGGAAAAGCTAAGACCAACTGGAAAACATTTAAATCAATGTATTTTTTTAAACAGAAAACAGATTTTTAGTACTATATAAAGTACTTTCAAGCACTATGTCATAAAAGCAATAACCTTGAGGCTTTAGAGTCCTAATCAAAAATATACAACTATATTTTTATGCATTTCACTTTCAGGCAAAAAATGGCCACAGATGGTCAGAGAGATCTTACGGCTTTGAATAAATCCAGTCGTTTGTTGTGGAAAGCAGACACTCACCACTATATCCACGGATTCCCCTCCATATTTGTTCTGGACAATCATCGTATATCTTCCAGAATCCTCCATGGAAACACCTTTGATCGTCAGACTAGCAAACTTACCCTGGTCTATAGAGACCACATACTGAAAAAAAAGAGCAGAAAGAGAAATCAAAGGATTAAAAAGGGAGATGGGTAGCACATGAATTTAGGCATGATTTAACACTCAGAAGAACTCATATTTCATCATTTACTTCGAGCCATGAGAGTGATGTGCTTTAAAAGGTACGTTCTCTGTGCAAAGCCTGGGAATTTCTACTGTAGATGTGCTAAATAGGTACATAGACTGTTAGATTTTTGTTTCTTTTTTTTATTTGTTGTCCAACATCTCCTCTTCCTAACTTTTCTTCTTATTTTGCTCTTGGGATTAGAATAAAAATGTCAACCATTTAATACACCTATATTTGTTTTTTTTGTAAATTTTTATACTCTTTTCAACGTCTAAGCTAACAAGTTACATGAAAAGCTTGCCTTTGGGTTCGAAAAACATATCACAAAGGATCTCAGTTCTTGTTATAGTCAGATTATTAGCAGGGGCAAGAATGAAAGAAAGAGGAAAAAATTCCTCCTGGACTACGGATTCTCAAACTTAAATCTTCAAAGCTGTCAGCAGCCGCAGGATGCTGTTCAAAGACGGTGTACCTTCTCAGGACAGACTGTATAGACTAAGACTGCTTGGCAAGCATGGCTATAAGTTGTGGTAGATAGATTTCTCATTAATATGAAAAGCTTTTTCGAAATTGTTAAGTGACTCGGTAAGATTGAAAATTTTCATTGTTTTCATGTAGAAATTAATGACAGATTAAATGATTCTGATAGTTTCATTAGATCATGTTAAACTCATCTGAATACCTAAAATGAAAGTCTGTCTTCCACTGCTCAATTTAATTATTTTTCTTATTTTCCTGTAGTAAACCAGACATAAGACTTAAACAATTTAAATAAAATGATTTCCATGTATCTGTAATAATAATAATATATTTTTTATGTTGGTGATGATTGAATATGTCTTTATTCATAGTGGTAGAAATCAATTGATAAGCCCTAAGCTGCCTTGGTGAGCTGCTTGTCATTTTTAAAGTTTAATCTCAAGAGGTCCCTTTGCTAAATGAAGTATCGATAGGAAGCATCCAGCTTTCTCTTCTTACCTCCTTCCTTACTGCAAACACTTTTTAGACAGTTCTTATCATGGTAACTGTCAGTTTGGCTTAAGAGTCCAAACTCATTCTCTGTATTCGGATTAAGCCAGTTACTGTTATGCAGGGTTTGACTCTTAAGGTTCTCAGAGTCTTTGAGCAGACTCTGTACATACTGTGAGCAGTTAAGAGTCGGTGCACAGGTTTCGTTGTTGAGTGTAACTTATTCAACATTTCTCTTTGCAAATTCCTTCATTTCCACACTCCTTCATCATTGGACAGGTTTGACCATCAGACTGTTTAACTGTTGATCTCTGAACTTTAAATTGGACTTTGCATCAATCTTGCAACAATATTCTGCACCACCAACGTGGCTGAGACACTTTTATAATCCTTCTAAATAGGACACAACTCAGTATCTACTGCATTTAGCACCATATTTATTTTTCACCGTACTGAACCTTTCAGTATTAATTACCTTTTGGACCATTAACTTTTAAACTGGTTTCTTTTCTCCTATACTGTTTACATGTTGATCACAGCTGCACTTTATAATGGTAATGTTAATTTCACTGTTGTAAGCTGTAAGCAAAGAAATTTTGTTTTGTACACTCGGTGTATACAAAATGACAATAAAATTTGTCCAAGACTAAGTCCTTGTACGAACACATTTGAAATGTAGGCTCAAACTGAATAGAGCAAGCTAGCTTCTATCCTACCACCCCTTTCCGTCTATCCTCACACTTTTGTAATGCAATATCATAACGACCCTTCTAAGCTACAGCTCGCGACATGAAATGACGACTCTGATGTCTGTACCGGTTCAGAGCAGACCCTTAGCTCAGGTATAAAACCAAGAAGACCAAGGATTTTGGTCTCTTCTGCAGCCCTGTCATAGAGGCAGAGAGTGGCTGAGATGCTGCAGGTTCATGTGACTGCTTTGAGCAGTGTGTCGCTGGAAGCTATCATCTGGGGATCCTTGTCCACTTCGTGTCAGATTTAAAACAGCTCAGTATGAATACTCATTCCTGGCAAGAAGTGCTTTCCATCAAGTCTAGTGAGACACCGCATATGCAGTTGTAAAGATTAATCTTTTAGCCCATGTCCACTGGAGTATCTGAGGGCCTTAGAAGCCCCCGTAGCTTCCCTATAAATGTTAAAAAGCATGAAAAATTCATAAATTAGAATCAAGCTTTCAAAACATATAAATGATTTTGAAACACTTTGATGTCAAACACCTTTGCTTCTTAGTCTTACTTAAAGGGAGGACAGTAAATTCTGATTAAATAATGCATTTCCTTCCCCTTGAGAATTTTCTTTGTTTAAAAAGAACACCTTTTTCAAAGGAACCTGCCAAATGATCCTCAAGGGAGGTTATTTTGATGGGCTTAAACAAAATACCTGAAGGAGGGAGAAAACTACAAGACCAGGAGCTGTTGTTTGAAATGACTAAATTACTTCCTGTGTTTAAACACACTGTTGACAGACTCAGAGTTTGACACTAAGGAAAGTACTCTGGACAAAATGTTTTGACAGAGCTGAATAGAAATGCCTGACCACTAAAAATTTGCTGGTCAGAACTTGATAAAACTTTTTCCGTCACAAGTTATTATTTAGTGCTGTGTTGAATTATTTGGAGATAGTTTGTAAGGCTTCAAAGCTGCTGTTTGCAGCTGCTCCACTTACTCTTCTTTACTAGATGCATTTCAAAGGTAAATCTGTCCTGTATTGGTTCAATCAGTGCCTTATTTTTTTACACTGTGTTATATAGTTGGTCTGGTAAGCATTGGGGTTTTCTATCCATTCATAAAGCAACTAACCCTAACCCTTGAATATGGACAGGTACTGAAGTATATTTTTTTTTCTTCTTTCTGTTCTGTTTTTTTTCATGGGTGGGAAAAAAGAAAAATGCTTGCTTTTTGTGGTTTTTCTCATACTTTTGTTTGGAGAAAAAAAAAAGAAAGTATAAAATCACAACACCAATTGCTTTATCATGACATGAACAAAATAGGTAAATATGCATTGATGATTTTTTATCTTTCATTTAAAACGTCCCTATTTAAGCTTTTGTCTTTTGTTTTCAGCCATGCAAATTGGACTGTATATGATAAATTAGAAGGAAAATCAGTAAAAATCTAGACATCTGACTTATGGTGAAGGGATGTGCATTTTATCTACACAACACAGCCAAAAAGCATTAAACATATCTATCATCCTTTTTTGATAAATGTATACAAAACATCAGGTGCATCCTTCTGTAGATTCATGTTTGAAGGATTAAGACAAAGCAGGTCTGAGTTTGAAATTCAGAGCATACGAATTACAATCATATATCAAGTTTTTCCATTTAAATTATTTTTACATGTTATACACCTTCCACAAACACATGCAGCTTTGTACCAAATTCAGATGTTTTGAGACAGTTATGCAGTACCTCCTGTGCTGCTGAACTCTGACTATAAAGGATTCTGAGCAAGAGCACACTGGTCTCTGCTCATTGCTGGAAAACATTTAACTGTAGTCAAATACAGTATATTTCACCTTCTAATTATAGAGACATTTTTCATACCACCAGTAAAAGTGAAAGAAGCATCATGCAGCATTGTTTTTGCACATTGATTGGCCAAAACAAGGACCAAGGTGTTAGATAAATGCACAACCAGTGGTTGACTGCTTCCACAATTCTTTCATTAGGTTTATTAAGTCAAGCACATTACATGAAATATAATGGTTTGGTATTCTTGTTTGTCGAGCAGTAGATAATATACCTGGTCATCAGGTTCAACTTCTGTACCGTTCTTCAGCCAGGACACCTGAGGTTTGGGGTCTCCACAAACTGTACATGTCAAACTCAGGGTCTATGAAAGAAAAAGGGGTGATTTATTAGATGGAAATCCATATAGTTAACCAAGTGACCAGGGGCTTCATTTATAAAACATTACATTGGATAAATACTAAAAGTTTATGCTTCCCAAAAATCTGAAAATAACATATGGGGGAAAACATTATAATTTATAAACCCATGTGCATACTCTCCAGCATGATTTCCTTTAGAATTTACAGTTGTGCCTTTACATTTGAGTAACAGCTTCACCTCATGTTCTGTCCTCCACACACCCACATTTAAACATAAACTGGCCATATAAAGGAATTTGTTAATGTGTAATTAAAGGACCCAGCTGACCAATGTTATCTCATGGTTAACAATGGTAAGGAGATAAAAAATAAAAAAAAAACGTTCAACAAAGGAAGAAATGGGTTTGTTGATTAGTGAGGTGGAGAGGCGAAACAAAAAAGCGCTGTGATAACAGAAGGAACTTTAATGAACGGCAACATGAGTCTGATGTACAAACTGATCATGTTAACAATGCCATCCAACCCCAGGTTGAATCCCCTTAAGTGCTGACTGGGATATCTCAAACTTTTAGATGATTTCACACAAGTATTTTGCTCCCAAAAATACCTTCAGGCATTTGTTGACAGAGGGGTACATGAACATGAACCACTCAGACCACTGCTTCTCACCCTCTAACAACACAGAGGCCATCATGGTACAAAATGGCTTCCACAACATCTGGTTCACCTTTTGTCAAAAGATGATGAGGTTTGTTTAGATAGGTGATTTTATAAATAGTATGTTATTAGTTTGTCTATGATATATTTTACAGTATATAGGCTTAAGATAGCGAATATACCTGTTATTTGTTCCACATTTTCCTGATGTTTTATTGAGCTGCTTAGCATAGTGATATAAACAAACTAAGTAACTGTAGTCCTTTAGTTTGATAGCTAGATTGGAAGCATATACATTTCCCATGTACAAAGTCCAAGTCATGACTGTGGCATGAGGTTATTGGATGAGGGAGAGGAAAAGGGCAAGGAAGGAGGCAGAGAGGGCCACAGTGGACATGCAACCAGGGCCAGGCGAGGGAGAGGTTCTAGCAGGATGACCGGCAAGATTTGAAGCTTTCCAAAAGAGTCAGATTAGTTGTTTTAAATTTGTATTTCAGACTGGACAATATAGATTAAACTAAGCTACAGCTTTTTTATTCACAAAATTGAAATTGAAATAGAACTTGAAATATTTTACGTAAATATAACATCCAATAAAAGGGAATGAATGAGGAGTATATTGCGTCTCAGAATCTGCAGTATTTTTCCAGCTTCCTTTCCTCATCAATGTCACTTTCTGTGTTTTTCCTTAAACAAACTGTACTTCAAATGGACAGATTCTTTTTTGCTCTTAATTTTCCATCTGTTTTGTTGCAGCGTTTTCGTCATGTATATATTTAGAAGTAAAAAGACACATTTATATATGTTCAAATGAAGTGCAAAGTCCGGATAGAGTATAAACCTACTTGATTACAGTAAATAAGTCTTTATACTTAGCTACTAGACATCTCCGATTGTCGATTATGATTCACACCTGTGGGCTAAAGAGGAGGGCGCTGGTAAGAGCAGGTCCCCAGGAACCCAATACTGCTTAACAGCTGTAATGGGCTCTATGCACAACTAGTCTAATTCCTGAACTTAAGACAGCGCTTTTGTTTTCTGTCTTTTTTTTTTATGGCTTAACTGATCAATCCTGTGCCTGACCTCAATGACCATGCCCATACACATCTGGATTAATCAGTTCATCCAGTAATGGAGGACAGAAAATAGAAGATCTGCCTTAAGCTCAGGATGAACTGGTGAAGTTGTTCATAGAGACCATTGTGAATGATAGTATCAAAAGAATTGTTTTTGCGAAGTAATTAACACCATTTGGCTAATCAGTTTATTATATCTTAATCTTTCCTAATTTCTTAATTACTTAATTTATAGATAATTATATTGTATCTTTAATACAGACCCCAAATGTGTTTGTGTGTTACCCCCATTAAATATATATAACATTTTTGTAGACGTGTGATTTATAAATATATTTTAGGTCTTATATGACCATAGAGTGCTAGCTATCCTTATCTAACTGTGTCTCTCCAGAACTAAGCATCCATCTACCCTTCCCCTGTCATGATCTGGCCTGTTTGCTCTCCCTTAATTAGTCATTCCTTTCACCTGTCGTTTTTCCCTCCCTGCCTCAATTATAATTTATTCCTCTCACCTGTTTCCTCTGGTTTATATTCAGTTCAGCCTGAGCATTCAGTGCCAGATCATTGCTTGTCTTTTTGTTAGTCTGTCTGTTCACTTTGATTTGATGGTTCATGTCCTAGATCCTAGCTGCCAGTGAAAAGAGGGTTTTAGTGTTTGTCTCGTCTCCTGATCGTCCACTGTTCCTCCCCCACGGAGTCCTCTGGGTTTTTGGCTCATTATGGGGGGGGGTTCAGTTTTTATCAAAGTAAGCCTGGCTCCAGGGAGGAGACCAGTTTAAAGTCCTGCTTCAAGTTCCGGTTCCTACGTCCTGTCTCGGCTACCCTCTTCCACTTAGCCTGCCTGTCTGCACCTGATCCTGTCTGCTCCTGTGCGTGACCACCTGGTCATGCTTCTGGTCCCAGTCTGACTCTGAACCCTCCTGGAAGCCTGTGGATGCCTGGAAGTCTGGATCCTGCCACCTGTTTCTGTTCCTGCCTGATCTGGATCCTGCCTGTTCCTGCCTGTTTCTGCCTGTTCCTGCCTGTTTCTGTCCGTTCTGGATCCCTCACCAGGATCAGCTTCCAGCATCACCTCTGGGACTGCAGCACTGGGGACACTCGTGGTCTGGACTGTTAAACCAGGTAAGTGACCAACACAGATAATCTCCTATCAGTTTATCATGGTCACTTACCTGTGTTTCTCCCCCAGACTGTCTGAGATTGGGCAGTGCCCCGCCCCCCTGCCTGCAGTGTCCGCGAGCGACAGCTCCGCTTTTGTTTTGTTTTAATTTTAATAAACCTTTTGAACTTTCCTACTGACTGTCTCTCCTGAATACTGGGTCCACCTGTCCTCAGTTCATGACATCCCCTCCTTGGTCCCAGTCCAGCACATGGATCCAAAAGCACTGTCCTAGGCATTTTAATCTACTCATAAGCCCATCATCATCATGAGCCGGAAAATCATGGCGATCCCTGAAAAACACATCGCCTCCTAACTTGCCATGGTCTTCAAGCAGTGCAAATGCATTGGCCATACAGCATTACACATGAGCATCTCACCAGTTTACAGCAATCAGTATGATTGTTGTCACAATTTTTTAATTAATCTGTAGCACTCTCTTGATCTTCAGGGAGAAGCTGATTATTAGTGAAACTTTTAATTATTGTGCAGCTTTACAGTAGATTTAAGTTGGCTAATAGATTTTTTTTATTATCTTACAGATCCTTATGTATAGTAACAGCAGACTGGAGCATTTGTAAATAACACTTTGGTTTTTAATATGTCTGCAAGGTATTCTTTTTAGCATTATTGGTAAGAATTACTGAGATGACTACATTTTCCCGTCAAATTAGTTTTTCTTTTTTGCGTGGAAAGTAAACGGAACGTAAAAAGGTTTCAGGTCAGATTTTGTTCATGCACAACCTGTATAAAGAAGCCCCCAGCATTTAAACAAATACAGACACTCACCTTCTTTTCCATAATCGTGACAACGTCAGGCAGACCTCCCACAACCTTACCACGGTCTGAAACAAACCATGATTAACTTGAAAAATCTTTTTCTGTTTGAAAATCCAAAACAATTGTTTTAAAAAGCAATAGCAATAAGAGGACTGAACTCACTCTTTTCAGCATATGCCTCAGCCCTGAAATACAAATAAAATGAATTGTTAAAAGAAAAGATATATGAGCCTTACTTACAAATCTTCAAATATAAAAAGAAAGCCTCAGTTACCACAAAAATATATACACCAAATGTCTTCATCTCTATTTCTGGCTCCTTTTTTGAGAGCAGCCACGATCATTTCTATTTCTGATTAACTTGCAGTGGTCAGATGGTTTGTCAGAAAGAACTCTGTGTGCGCTGCCAAATCCTATTACACTGTTTAGAGGATTTCTAAACCTTTCACTTGGAGAAAAAATAGATCTGTTTGGTATGGGGCTGTCGAAGCAGCATGGCAGTACCAGAGGTCAGCTACCAGACCAGATGGCAGGAGGAACTCTGTTCTCTTGGCATGTTGGTGCTCAATCAAAAGGGCAGCAGGGTGTCACTTGTTTGAATGTGTTCAAAAAATCTGTTCATAAATGTCTTTCTTTGAATGTTAAGAAGACAAGGGATGTAGATGGTCTCCCCTCTGCATGCAGGGGGGCGCTTGGTCTTTTTCTAAGTGAATGTCCAAACACCCTGGTGTACTGTTTGCTCTGACTAATTTACAAAAAGGAACACATGGGATCCCAGTTTTGTGACTGCTTTTTTTTTTTTTCCTCGTTTTTACGGCTCATTTTATGGACAGTAGGCAGACAGGAAAGGGGGTATAAAAGAGGGGGAAAGACATGCAGGAAAGGAGCACAGGTCGGATTTGAACCCGGGTCGCCACGTCGAGGACTGAGGGCTCCATTCCTCTCCTGTGCGCCCACTGCTTCTTAGTATACAATCAGTTTTTATTTTAAACTACACTATCAGAAAGGGAGGTAACTGTTTATTGTTACAATCATTTTAATCCCTTTTATCATTATTATTATGACTACATCTCCTGAATCATTTCTTAGGGGAAGCTGTTCTAATGTGCTATAGCAACATTAATGTAATTTTTTTGTAATAGCTATATTTAAAGAACTGTCAAAGAAGAAGTGGATACCTGCTGTAAAATACCAGTGTAATAATAATTCTATAAGAGTCCTACAAAGTAAGCTACATATGCAAAAAGCTCATTTTGTTAAAGCATTTATATTACCTTTGCATTATAGGTCAACTCCCAAGTAAAATCCAGGAATAAAACTGAACCAGCAAATTTCTTGATCATATAATTCCTTCTACATAAATTCTTCTAAATGTTTCAGTGAAACGAACCAGTGACCCTTTTGGATTACAGTTATGTTAATAAGAGTTAAACTCCATTTCTGTTTGGGTTTTTTTGTAATTGGATTTATTAGTATGAGAAACAATCTTTTAAGCCAAATTTGAATGGAAACTGTTACTAAAGTGACAACAGCGGCATACAATACACAGCTTCAGCAAAAGAAGCGCCACTCGATTTAATCCTGTCGTTTCCATGTAAATCATTGTGTCCTTGGGAAAGACACTTCACTTCTCTAGTCATGGTGGTCAGAGGGACTGGTGGGGCATATATATGGCAGCCCTGCTTTGATCAGTGAGCCCGAGGGCAGCTGTGGCTGTAGCTTATCACTGTAGCTTATCACTATCAGTGTGTGAATGGGTGAGTTCATGGGTGAGACTTTGGAGTCTAATGACTTGAAAGGGTGCTTCATGAGTACAGGCCATTTACCATTTACATATTTCACATTAAAGCTTAGGCAAAGAACAGCTACCAGCGTGTTGTCTTACTTGAGCTTCTGGAACTCAGCATACGCCTTCTCATACACTGCAAAAGGCAAGAGCTGACAGTCAGTTCCACTATTCACTACAAAGATGTCTGCATGCGAACCAAAAAGGCAGTCTACATAAAATCAAGACACTTTTAGATTACTGCAATAAGCAAGGGATTAACCAGTACAAGAATAAGAAAAAAGTCCAGCATCTGTGATTATATGGTATTGTATGAACAGAGAAGTTCTGCAATAAACATATAGATCATGAATTCAGCCTGCTGCCGTTTTTGTGATGCAACTACAGAACAAAAATCTTTCAGTTCTAGCAGTAGGTTTCAGGTCCTAAAACAGAGACCTGACACTTACGTTTGAATTGTTGTATTTGATTGAAGTAGTACCTGAACAAATGTTCAAAGATACAAACTGATGCCTCAAAAGGCATACATATAAACTAATTATAATAAATGTGCTCTTTTCATTATTCTGGTATCTGAAATGGTAAAAGTTAAAAGGAAGGGTAGAAAGTCACTGACCATCACCACTGAGGTCCATGGCTCGCTTATAGGAGTTTTCAGAGTTGGTGATCACGATGGAGTAGGCTCCTTTATCCTTCTCCGTAGGCTCAATTACCTGTGAATCAGCGATTCTGTTCAACAGTGTCTATAGTACAATCTCATCTGCACAGTTTTTACAAATTCTTACTCTTAAAGGGAAACTAATCAATTGACTTTAGTTTACTGAATAAAATAAGGAAACATGTACAGCATTGTTTTTTTTTATGTCAATAGCTTTCACATTTATTGTTTTGCAAAATTATTATTTTTAAATTTGTCAAGGTACAGCCAGTTTTCAGTGTGATTCTATATCCTGATGTGATAGACCAAAAATAACCAGTGCAGAAATTTGAAGAGGAAGGATGAAGATGTCATTTATTTGTTTCCTAAAAACAACAATATAAAAAGTGTTGCATGCTCTAAATCAGCACAGTGTAAACCTATGTTTCTATAGAAATACAGGTTAAGAGCCTCTCAAGTCAGTATCATTTTCAGACATTTAGAGACTATTCTAAGTAATACTTCCTTACTGAAAAACTTAATCTCATGGAAGTAAAAAAAAAAGCTCACATTTTTGGTTTTATTTGAGTAGAGCACATTCTGTTAGTATTTGTGATGTGCCCACTTACTCACATACAAAACACAGACAGACAGAGACAACTATCAAAACGTTGTCAAAACAGGTAGGACTTGTGCATCAGCTGATGGGGTTCTTCCTCATTTTCATTCTTAACATTACACAGTAAATATGAAGTGGCTATTTGCAGCCGCTTTGGATGTTATCATTTACTTAAATGGACATTATTAGCGGTTAACAGTCAGACAGAATGGGTTCAGATTGTGCCTCCTACCTACTGTACTATTAGGCTCAGTAGGTTGTTATAACTGAATGAATCCTAATCCAAACTCTAAGGTAACTCCTTTTTTTCCATCGTAATCAATTAATCTTTTGATATGTAAAGTAAAGCTTTACATATCAGTTTTGAAAAATAGGTACATTGTAAATAAAGTAGATAAATATTATACAGTATGTAAATAGTAAATGACTTAAAGTTTTAGAGGCCACTGAAGCTAAGCTATCAGTGCTAAGCTGCATATTATTGGCCTTGAAAAACCTACTAGAAGGTAGAGGCACAGTCAGAAGCCAACTTATGGGACTGGTGCTGTTTGATTGTGCAGTTGTTTTCTATAATGCTGATATCACAAATCAATATCCTCGCACTGATATCAAGTTCTGTAAATACCTGTTAAAGAAGTCTGTGTAATGCTGCTAATGTGAGGACGGATAAAGTGGTGTATGTCTGTGATGGATTGTGAGGTGAAACTATAGCGATCATCAAGATAACTCAGAATATAAATGTTACACAGCCTGATGACCTTCTCCTTAGAATTATTTAATGCTATATGAATTATTGCTGCTCATTCTTTGATTGGATTCTCGCCAAAAGGACTTTTTATTTTTAACGCCCAATGTCTCTAACGGTCCTAGTGACTGATTTTTCTTTTTGTCTTTGGTGGCACAAAACTATGACAAAACTCTCCTTAGTATATCGGGAAATAGAACCATATGATTGGCTCTGAGGAGAGTGGAGACACAGGACACTTTATTGAAGAAAACCTGCTCCTTATCAGGTTAGCTCTGGGGAGAATGTTACTAAGATAAAAGAAGACTAGGTTGACTCAACTCTCATTGTTTAGAAAATTTAGAGTTTTCACTAAACCTGCTTTGTGAAATGGACCTCTGCTTACTAATTTTAATTTTGTTTAGTAATTTTCTCAAGTGACATTTTTGAGATCGTCAAATAAAAGCCACATCATATAAAATCTCAACAAAATGTTTTAAAGCTTGTGGTTATAAGACAAAAAAAAGGCAAAATATTTCTAAGACAATGCAAGTTGAAAGTGAGGCTATTCTCTGCGATGTTGTAAAATTATCAAACTATGATCATCTTTAGAATTACAAGTTCAAAACAGACCTGGATGCCATCATACCTCCATTGTTGCCATAGCTGGTGTTCCTCCAATCACAGTTTTATCACTGTGGGTGAGTTTATGCTCACTGAGGAAAAGAGTGGGGATGATGAATTAGTATGCATGTGTTTTCACATTTAACAATAGAATCATGCAATTTGAAATCAAAAATGAAAGCATTTTCTGATTGCACATTTTACATTTAATTACTCAAGAGGTAAAATTACTCAACAATTGTAAATAGTTAATTATTCCATTATTAAACTCTTAAATTTAAAAATGTATTTTCAAATCCTATTTCTAAATGGAGATCTTTAAAAACCAGAATTCATAAATCTGATTATAAATACCTTTCCTGATATCACATTTATAAAGATAATTCCTTTTTATTTTTTAAATTGCATTTTCAAATCCTTTTTTAAATTTTGATTTCTATTGGCCCTGCCCTAACATTTCTGTGACCCTTCTGTGACCCTTCCTTGAGCACATTGAAAACACAATTAAACCTATCACAGCTGCTCTTTTTCATAGTGTCATGATCCAACTGTGACTGTCTAACCAATGAGAAAGCTGTCTACATCCGATGAAGCATCGATGTTAAGGCTATAATCATATAGGTGAACACCCAGGAACTTATAGGTGTCTAGAAACAGGTGCAAGTTTTACTTATAAGAAAAGCCAGATCAATCTTTAGAACTAAAAAAGGAAATGTTTTAAAAGACAATCATATATTTATTCATAACTCAGTGATTTTTTTTTTTTTGCATCATATCATAATGTGATACAGTGAAACACTTGCTAATTGCCATAACAGGATTCTTTTGGGTTGCTGTTTCTTGCGATTCCTAAAAAGCTAAATGAAGACCTTTCTGGTCATCGTGTAAATGTATCCTGCTTCTTTCAAGCCAATATTCATACTTCTAAACAGCTTGTATTCTTAACGGACTTACAAATTAAATTTCTCACCTGTGATACCAGCTGATGTTCATCTCAGAGGTGTAATACTTCATGTGGCACTGGAGCTGAATGCCTGTTGCAGTGCACTTAACAACGAGTTCAGCAGCACTGGCACCTGAAGAAGGTGATAGTGCGTATTTGTTGTAAAAATGATGCTTTACGATCAGCTGCTGAACAGCATTGCTTTTGAGAGCAATTTCCATTTATGTTTACTCTAGCAAAAGTTTTTGGTATTTTCTTCAAGAGTCCCTTTTACAGTATACTTTACCTTTGTCCAGCTCTGATTGTGATAGTGCACTAATGAGGAGAGGGGCCCATTTATGATAGTAGATACTGCTGTACTTAGTGAACCACTGCAGCTATGAGAGGCTTTATTCACCTTTTTTAAAGCCATTACACACAAAAAGGCTCTTTCATAATGCACAACGTCTGTGTGCAACTTTGCCGGCTGCACATTACAAGTGGACAAGTGTGTCATCCGCCTGGTCACATCACCATGGTTTCCTATTATCACAGTAATGAACCCTCCTCTCCCCTGCAACCGTTGCTGTAACAGTTGTTGCAGAGCTGTCAAATGAATGTTGCTTAAAATAGGAGTATGATGCTCCTCTACAGTGTCACTGTGACAGTGTAGAGGAATTTTAAAGTGATTGCATCACACGTTGACATGATGGCCAAATGCCTTGTGCATGGCAACTTCTGCTACACGCTGATGAATGCAAATGTGTTTTCAGGAGAGTGTAGCATTTTAAATGCTGGCAAACTGTTAACCTGGTGATTAATCTGTCTAATGAGTTGTCACTGTGGTGTTAATTTTGCATGCTGAATAATCTAAGAGATGTTTACTTCTTTAATGCATGCTCATGAGATAACTAATTTAGGTGGCGTTCAGGTCTGAGGTAACGGGATTCAGATACCTACCAGCCAATTGGCTCAACTTGTTTATGGCCTCATCAAAAGCTAGAAGAGAAGTAGATGAACACAGAGTGAGGAAAAAATGGCATGGCAAAAAGAGACATTGCTGCCCTCTTGAGGATCATTAAAAACTTGGCTAAAAATTTCAGCCCCTTCTATAACTGTATATTAAAAATGATTACAGTTATAGGTATGTTATAGCCCTGATCTGTTTGCAATGTTACACAGATGTATGTACATTAAATATTGCCTCTCTTTAAGCAGTCTGTCTGGCTAATGCTTTCTGCAGGCCTCTTTATTACAATTATACACATTCTGAAAAAACTAAATCAGGGCACACATAGTAATTTACGCACAAATTAAGTATTAACGAGGCAAACAACACTTCATACTTTTTCCAGAGACGTCAATTTGGCTCATATCTTTGCCTCTGTCATCACTGATGGTGGCCTTGTACACTCCTGTTGTTTTCAGTGAAAACTGAAGGGGAAGCAAAAACATAAGTTAAGTTGGCAAAATCTGAACAAGCTGTAAGTAATTTATTACTAGGGAAGTAAAATTATTTCCATAAAAGATTTTGCAATGATTTAATGTTTATGTACAGATCTTATTTTGGATTAAAAGAATTACACAAAGTTTTAAAATAAAAAATAGGATTTCTAGATAACCTTACATGTGGGAACATAACCAACATGCAAGCATAATGTGAGTTATTGTATGTCACAATCAGTACTTCATTTAAATCAGCTCATAAGAACTACAAATGGGCCATTGTTAGACACTGTATCCACCACATGTCTGCAATCCTTAAAGTCAGTCAGAAGTTAATAATTTACTAGTCATACATACTGTACTTGTTTATCTATTTAAGGCACAATATTTATCTGTATGCGTTTTTGTAATTTTTTTCTATGAGTCCCAGTCTTTAATAACATTTCATAGATTTTTTTTTTTTTTATACCCAACTTCTTTGTTAGTTCTTGGTGATTTTTCCTTGTGATTACCTAGTTTCTTTTTTCAGCTTCCAAACTCCCTTCATTCCCCAGATGTCTGTCATCTCATAATTAACTCACCTGTCTAGCATTCCAGTAATTAGACTCCTTAGTAAAAATACTCCAAGATTATATCATTTAACTTTCCCTCCAGCTCCCTCTCGTTCTCTGAGGCACTTCCATTTAATATTTTAGTTTTGTTTGTTTGTTTAACCTTCTGCCCAAATTTAACTTAATATTGCCAGTTGTACAGCATGACATATATCCCCTTTTGTAAAGCAAATGCCCCACTGACTCCAGATGTGCCATAATGTTAACATTACCTGTCATGAAAGGACAAAAAAGACCTGTAACATTAATAAAAAGCAATTAAAAAGCGCCTAGAGGAGTGAGCTATTTACTTATAAGGCCTAAGCAAGTATTAAGTAAGATGATGTTATTTCATCCAAATTCCTTTCTTTCAACAGATTTGATGTGTCCTTGACACTTCGTATAATAATGTGTTTTTTGCCAAGAAAAAAGTAGAAACAGTCTTTACTCTTAACCTTTAACGGGTTCACCTTTGTGGAGGAGAAGTTAATGCACAATGAACAAATATCATTGCTTAGCAGATCACCATACAGTTCAAAAAATGACCCGTTGTTGCCATAAGATAAAAGTTGCTCTTTGTGGATTTTGAAATGATAATTAAAAAAAATAGCCCAGCTTTTTACAGGATTGTGGTGCAATACTTCAAATCTATTAATCTATTCAAATCTATTATATTATCCTACCTTTTCTTTCAAATGACAAATATCCATACAAGAAATGTTGGGTTATTTATTTCTACCTTGAGATTTTTAGTACACATATATTTTGGGGGGATTTCTTTTGCTGATCTAATGTTAGACAAATAGTTGTAAAAACTGGTTAAAATCTGATCTTTTTTGACAAAGTTGTTATGGTATTTTACCATAATGACATTTATGAAATTATGTAACTGTATTAGGATAACTATAGTTTAGGTACTGCAGGAGAACAGAAATTACTCCTTTTTACCTCTTTAATTGGCAGTTTGCAGACTCCTGAGCTCAGGTCAGGCTTCACATCGGGGATAATTTCTGTGTCATCCTTATACCAGTGGAACTCCGATTCCTTCTTCAAATTAGCCACCTACAAAAAAAATAACATTCATATTGTTAATGTTTGTTTAATGACAAAAAAAAAAAAAAAATTGGGGGGCTTGTAGATCCCTCAACTCAAACCAAGCAAACCAAAAGCTGTTGTTTTCACCACATGCTACAAAAGGTGTCTAAAATTAGTCATTTGCCTTAATTGGAGCTAATTAATGTCATTTAGATTTATTTGTTTGGAAGCTCATTACAACATTGATATCAAACATGTAAGTGTTGCAATTGGTGCAATTTGGTCCAGCCCTATAAAATAGGTAATATTTGGCACAAAGGTTATTAAAAACTGCAACCGGTTTTCACGGATGACTGAAGTTTATGTTGTGAATGCAAAGATGGTTTCATACACATTTTTTAACCACATGTCTTAGATCTGGCCCCTGCTTATTTATGTCAAATATAAAAAAAATTAACTTTTAAGAATGAGTCAGATTGAAGTTCATAAATTGTTGGCAGTTTTTCTTTTTCCAGGATCAGTTCAGCTGCTTATAAGTTTTACTAAACAGTATCTTATCTAAATTTTAAAAAGTTTTAATCTAAAGCTGTCTTTGAATTAAACAGACAACCTTGATTTGCATAAATCTACAGCAGGATCCCCTTACACAGAGCAGAGCTGAGCTTCTTAAGTTTTCTACAACACAGTCCGTTTTTCAGTCCAGTAGCAGCTGTCAAATAAATCCCTTTCATGTTGGTGCACAGAACCCTTAAAGTGAACATACTTATTTTCCCAGTGGGTATAGTTACTATTTTTTATATGAGCAAAACAATATTTTTATTACTTTTCATAGAAAGAACAAATTTTCAAACAAAAGTTTGAAGAAATCTTTTTTATCAAATATTCTTTAAATGTTATTTATATGGAGTAATGATATACATAGTCAATCAAACAACTTACATTTCTAAATATGGTCTATGTTTACCTTGTAACGGCACTCAGCTTTTACACAAATCCTTCCGTGCAACATGTTTAAATAATCTTTCTTGTTGAAATACAAATCTTTTGGACAAAACTGACCTTCAGAATAAATAGATTTATTTTGTTTATTTTTTGTCTTGTTTTCACACTTAATATCCCAGATCACCAAACTAATTGTGATAAAAGAGCAAGATTCTCAAAGTAAATAAAAAGGAAAAAAAGGATTTTACAAACTATAACTATGTTAGTTGAGGGGAGCAAAAACCAAACAAGTAAAGAAAACCCTTAAATATAAAAAGTCTGACTACAGGTAGTTGGCTGAAATGTCACAAAAGCAAATACACTATTTCAAAGAGAAATGACAGAAAAAATCATTGAAATCTATCAGTTTTGAGAGGGGAACAAAGACACTTCTAAGGCATCACAACTCCTCAATTCCCAAGAAATAATGGAGAGCAAGTTCTAGCAGAACAATGTTAGAGATTTATGGTCAGGGGTGAAGAAGATTACAGGCTTCAAGCAGGAGGATCAGACAAATGGAAGTCTAGACAGAGCCAATGAACTGAACACATTCCTCAATAGTTTCAGTTCAGGAAAAAAACTCAGCATCTTTCTCTCCTGCCCAGAGTCAAATGGACATCTCACCCTCCTTTGACCCAAAGCTTCTCTGTCACGCCTCAAATATTTCATCTTCCACCTCTGCCATGGACCCTCATGCTTCTATGTGCTTCCTCTGAACCAAATCAGAAAATGTTGCCTCTAGTCAAAGGCTTCTCCAGCTAGAGTGCAAGACAGATCACTACAGAAGATCCTTATTCCCTACAGCTAGAAATGTACAAGCAAAACCCTATGACTAACAATAATATTTAATTTACCTTTGGGATCAAGACGGCCATTTTGAATTGAATTGGACTGAGCATTTCCATTAGTATGAGGCTTACCAAAATGACTTCAACGGCGCATTATCAATTTACCCAAGAAGTCCCCAAAAAAACCCAAACAACATTGAAAGCACAGGGGATCTAACTTTCCAAGATTAAGGCTCATGGTTTAACAATAAAAGAAAGGACAGTAATGGTAACCATGGCAGTGTCCCAATGTCAAAACCATTATGGAACAAAATGATATATGAGTCCATCTGATAGACTATTTATGGTGCTCAAGATTCTGGGGAAATAATTCTCACAGGACAAAAGTGGAAAATCTTGAAAGATGCAGATCTTTTTATATCTGGTGAACAACCAACACTGGAGTTTAGCATAGGAACATCCCACCATGAGCCCAATTTCACTGTGGTGGAGCCATGGTCTGGGTTACTTGCCTTTTTTCCCTTTCTTTCACACAGATAATCCTAAAAAAGAAATCTCACCTTTTGATTTGTGTCCTTAGACCTAAGTGAGCTCGGGGTATGCAGCAGGACAATGATCCAAAGCAAACCACCTAGCTCAAGGTATGTGAGTGGCCTAGTAAATTGGGGACTTAAATCTTATCTGGATGCATTTGTAGGACTTAAAAGATAATGTTCATTCTCAAAAACCATGCAGCGTGTTTGGATTAAAACATCTCTACAAAGAGTGAACCAAAAGTCCTCCAGATTGATGCAAACTACCAAGAATGGAACAACGAGTAAAGAGATTTAGAAGGAAATTGTTTTTTAAATAAACTTTGGTTGGGAATGCTTTTTTTCCGTTTTGTAAATATTGTTTTACAACTGTTTTCTCTGTTTCTTGATGAGAAAATTTAAGTGTGGCTATAAGTGTTAATTAATAAGAACTCAATTAGTGTAAAAGACTTTTCCACAGTACTGTGCTGTTGTCAACAGAGTTCAAGTGATCAATTACTGCACTTTATATGCTTATCTGTGACCTACATTCCACAGAATGGCTACTCAGCTAACCACAGGAAATTTAGCCATTTGTTTTGAGTGGAAATATTAAGTTATTATTACCTTGCAGACCAAAGTTACAGAGCAATCATCTCCGACCTGAAGTGAAAGGAACTCACTGAAGTGGGGGCCTGTGGTGGACAGAAACAAGACAAAACTGATCTGTAATCTGCATTTTGTAGAAGTACAGTCTTTAAATAAATCACATTTATCTTCCTTTTTTTGTGCTATCATTGTTCAACTACACTTAAAATGGTTGGCCATCTCTATCTTGTTTTCACTTACCTGATTCCCTCGAAGAAAATATTTGTGATGGATAAAACCTTCTGAATAAAAAGCTGGAAAAATAGATATTACTCTTTTCTTACCCTCTTTCACTCTAATGTACTCTCTTCTCTGGAAGTCCGCCTCAGCCAAAGCAGCCTTGAAAGCTGTTTTCACAAAAACATACATAAAATGAATTACATTAAAAAAGGTCCATGTACTGCCAACACTTGCAACAGATGTCATTGTTCAACATTGCAAAACAAATAGCCTCTTGTATCAGAGTTCAACCCTATCTCTGGATCTTATTATATTATTTGATCTCATTTTAGAACGTGTCCTCTCACTGCAATCAAGCATACCATATATAGAAAATGGTTACCTAAATGTGCCAGAGCGGTTTTGCACTAAAAAATACCACAGTTTTCTTAATAACTTTATTGAATCCAGGTTCAATACAGCATCAATAAGGCAGGCCATGTTGATACTAAAGTAACCTGTGTTAGAATGACCTTCAGCCATATAGGGTGTTTGTGTGTGCAAATAGATGGGCCTATGTTTAAATGGTGCTTGGGAGTGCCAGTTTGTCAATTATAGCTAAATATCTGTAACTGTGATGAGGACAGTACATATGTACAGGCCTCCACCATAAGTGCGCAACAATATTTTTAAGAAAAAGTATTTCAATAATTAATTTCTAAATGGTGACTTATCATAGGCTGGTAATATGCAAACAGATTTATAGGTGTTCATTTCAATAGCTATGGTTTAAAGCTTATGAAACCAAACATTCTAACATGTCAATCCAGTTAAAATATTTTCATGTAACTTTATATGTATTCCACAATTGGTTGGAAGCTGCATTTTTAGAAATTACTCCTATAAAGCAACAGGAACTGGAGGTCATCAGTGTGTTACAAGGAAGACCTTAGCCTTAAGTGTATAGAGGTGGAGCATTGTGCCCTTAATCCAAGGAATGACTTTTACACAGAGTGGAAAGCCACTAAACTTATCTGAAACAATAAAGTAACATCCCCATAAGGTTTGTCAGCAAAGAGAGCATGAAGTGCTCTAAAATATTCTGTTAGAAAGTTACAATCAAAGTGCAATTCAACAGATTGTAGAATATTATCCATGAATCTAGAATCCTACCTCCCTTGAATTTATTTACCTTTTTTGTTGCTGTTTTTTTTCTTCTTTTTTATGAACTTGCAGACAGTTAGCAACTATTTTGTCATTGTTCTTCTGAGCTCTGATATAAGCGCTTCTAATTATGTCTCTGGTCAAAGGTGGCTTGGAACATGGAATACAAGTTGCTTGTGCACATTTACCTATCACATTTCCTTTCCACTTCACTTTCCATAAGTATGCTGGGATACATTTCCAAAAGCCACATTTTCAAGCTTAACGTTTTACACTCTTTGTGGAGTGAGTCAGAGACACATAGATCTGCTGTGTGTCTGTGAGGTTAGCAGAGATCATCACATTGGGGATCATATCGTGGCTATACACCATCTCTGTATGACAATAAACCCTTCGATTGGTAATATGCAACACAATTCTCCATTGTTAAAAAT
>NW_015150458.1:2226676-2245671 GCF_000732505.1 Cyprinodon variegatus | reverse complement strand
TCTATCTATCTATCTATCTATCTATCTATCTATCTATCTATCTATCTATCTATCTATCTATCTATCTATCTATCTGTGTTTCAATTTTTTTTTTTGCAACCAATCAACACTAGAGACACATAAACAGTTCAGACAGTCCATCTTTTCCATGCTTTTCCTTTTGAAAAAGCCGAGTGTCTCTTACATCAGCTCCTGATAGTTCCTTGTTATTTGCAAAGAATTTGTAGGTGACTTTGGAGGAAATCTCTTCAGCCTGCAGCCAAAATCTCATTCTACCTCTCTCCAAAATCTTATAGGCCAACTCAGACTTCAGTGGGATGACTTGAGGAAAGGAGTGGATAGAAAAGGAAAGGAGAATAAAAGGAGAGGACATAGTCAGGCAGGTGATGCAAAAGCAGGTAAGAGTTTTATTTATTTTTTTTATGGATCAAATAAAATGAGAAATGTGCCGCTAAAATAATAAAAAAAATTAAAAAGGTTCAAAGCAGTGGGAAGAGAGCAAATATAAAAGCAAAAAAAGAGAAATGGATTAATTTGATGAAGCAGATTATGATGCAGTAAAGAAGATGCCGCTCAAAAGATACATTAAAAGAGACAAAAAGATATTATGGGAGATACATACTTGGGTGTCTGATGTCGTAACTGAGCGCCAGCATTTTTTCCAACTCTGAAAAACAAACGCAGCTTGTTAATTTTATGCTTGTAAACAAACAAGCAATCAAATTCAATTAACAACGAACATCTGACACATTAGGAGACACTGAGTGGTTGACTCATCGCTGCTTATAACATTTTGTGTACAAGGAGATCAAAACTGTATTCCGCTTACGATGAAATATCCGAGGGCAAAATGAGAGAGAATCAGTGAAAGGCGCACTGAATAACACATTATAGCCGAGTGGGATAGTGGTGCAACAGAGGGGAAAATACAGCAAAACTTTTGACAGAAAGTCTTTTGCAGCAAAAGACATGGTGATATAACGCACATGCTGCCTAAGGCTCAGAGAAATAATGTGAGAAATGTGCTCTGATGGTATTCATCAGAGGAGTAATGAAATTTTTCATTGCCAACATGCCAGTGGAATCATCTCTAAGTACACTCTCGTTGCTTTCATCTTAGCTACACAGTTCCTCAGTTCTTCGATATGCACTTCCTTTGATTTTTTTTCTTTTTTTTTTTATATATTCCAGTCTATAGTTTTAGTCTATGATTATTTGTCTGAACGTAATACTCACTTTTTCAAACTGTAAAGATTCTGATATATTAATGCAAAGGTTTGGCTTAAGGCAATGTTTCATGAATGAGGAAGAGTAGCTTTGATCTTAATCATAAAATAAGAAACAAAAATGCAAAACCATTAGCATAACTAAATATAAAACAACAACAAATCTGCTTATTCTCTCTCTAATAAAAAGAAACATTTTTTTTAATGGAAATAAGTCTTTCATCTAAGCACAAAAACTCTGGGCGCAATGATTAAATCAGTACCTTCGGCTGAGATTGCGTAACTTGATGAAACTCCATCTGTGCCTGTTACAGAGACAGAGTACGTTCCAGCATCTTCCTTATCGGGGTTCTTAAAGATCAGCTTAGATCTATAATAGAAGGAGGGAAAGAGACAGACACTCATGCTGCTGAACAAACACTGTAAACACAGCAGATATTAAATTATTTAATTTGTGCTTGAGTGGCCAGGTGTTCTTACTGGTTGCCTTCAGTTTTTATCACCACTCCTTTGGAGAAATCAGTGATTTCTTTGTAGTTCTTTTTCCAGACAAACTGAGAGCCCTCATTCATTTGGCAGGATTCAAAGGACAGAACAATGTCACCCGATTTCTCATCCACTGTGCAGGAGACTTCCTGGCAACCTTTGATAAATGGATGAAATTAGATTTTTTTTTTTATTAAAATGTCACTGGAAGCTTGCCAGAATCTGTGTTTTAGAGATTTTGCTCTGCTTAAAGCTACTAGCCAGATATTACGGCCAAATGAGTCCAGCTCATTTGTCACCTATAGCAGAACATCAGATGTTTAGATTGCTCTTTTTTTGTTTATGCTGATAATTGTTATCTTAATAAATTCCTCCTTCAATAGTGCTGAATTGTTATTTGACTATAGGGTTCACTAAGGTTATCTGTCATGAAGTCTTTGATCCAAATACAAGCAAAGAGGAAACAACTGTCATTTTATTTTTACCGTGTGCTGCTTAAAAACTTTGCATTTGTTAAAACTTGCAGTTAAAGCATATTCTTCATTTCCTAGTTTTATTACTCTTGCTTGGTTACCTTCTACAGCCTTGGCAATCACAGGATCAGAAGGCATTGAGGCCATACCCACTCCTGCAGCATTAACTGCACGAACTCTAAAAACATAGCAAGTCCCAAGTTCCAGACCTGTTACCTAAAAAAAGATCAATAATTAGAACAAAAAGCATTGCTGAAAGAGGGACAGAACAACAAACGGATATACATCATGAAATACCATATTTCAGAGGGATTTAATTAAAACTAATAAAATAATATATTGTGTGATAATTCACAAGCAAATAGAAATTTATTGTACTAAGTGTAAATAAAGGAAGCTAATTTAAAACTGAGCAAGGAAATATTATTATTGCTTTTTTGTACCAATTTTTTATTGATTGCCAGAAACATGTTTTCGCTTAAGACAGATGTATCACTTCCAGTATTATTTTTTTTTGTTTTCATGTTGTGACTTAATTTTGAAAAATTGAACAAGCATAAGACGTACTTTGCTTACACTTAGAACTTTTCAATTATAACTTCACCAAGCATGCTTATTACCTTCTCATTTTTAGCTAAATTCATTATTAAATGAGGTCTATAAAACAAATCCGTGTAATTATGGACATATCACCATCTCTTAATCCTGTATCTATGTAAATTTTAGCAACTCTCTTTAAACTGCAACATCAAATATCATCTTTAGATCTGCTAGTCATACTACTTCCACTAGATGTCAGTGTTACACAGTTTTTTTTTTTTTGTTTTGCATCACTACAAACAGATTTCAATGCACTGTTTGAAATGTAAATCAATTTAAGGCAAAGGCAAAAAAAAAAAAAAAAACAAGAACTACATGGATTTACAAATCCCTTTACCTTAAGGAAGCGGTGACTGACAGCTTTCTCATTAAATGTTTTCCAATCAGAGGTTCCCTTCTTTGAATATTCAACATGATAGCCTGTGATTGGATCAGAACCGGTATAGATAGGCTTTTGCCATTCCACTACCAATGAACTATCTCTCACTTCGCAGAATGACAGGTCATATGCTGGACCTATACGACATATAAAAACACATTTAACAACCAGAATAATTACTAAATCATCCTTTGCATGATTTATCTGGAATTCTATGTTAGATGGAATGTGGGATTTACTGACCGGGCTCTGGCATAGTCCAGGCCTCACACTTGAAGTCATCTGAATGTTTGGAAGCTGGTCCAAGACCAGCCAGGTTGGCTGCATAGACATGGAATTGGTAGACTGCTCCCTCAGTCAAGCCCTCCACCTGAAAGTAAAATATTTTATTACTTTAGAAAAAACAAGCGATATTTCATTTCAGTACAGCAAACATTAAGCTTTCCTGGTTCACATGAGTCAAATACACAAGTATGTGACTGTTTGATGTGGTTTTAAACCTTTTGTATGTTTAAGATTTATCATTAACATCTAAAGTAATATTTCACTAAAATACTCTTACTTTTCTTGAGCAGGGAAAAAAATCATTAGGAAATAATTTTAGTGTTTTTATAGAAGACAACAGGTTTTTTGTTGCCTTCCACGCTGAAAAATTTGTAAACCCCAGAAAACGTATGTTTTTCGATTTTATATTGTAGTTACAAGATGAAGCAAAACATTCAGCTAACTTTCCCTTAGCAAAAAGTAGTTTATTCAAGTATACTAAAAGTGCACTACTTAAAATCAGGCAGTGCACTTAGAGTTTACTTATTCTAAACTATATTTCATATACTTAACAATAACTATTGTTTACTGTATTGTTTACTAAAGTATACTTTAAGTATACTTTAGTAAACTTAAAAATGTCCCAATTTAGTTCGAAGAAGTATTACTTTAGTAATACTTCAAGTACACTAAAAGTACATTGTTCGGCATACTTTTTAAACTCATACTTATACTTAAGTATTCTTAATAGAATTTATTTCAAGTATACTTCTTTTTGCTAAGGGTTACTAGTTTAGCAAAATCAAGTATAGATAGATGTGGCTGTACCTTATAAACTCTCTCTGTGACTGGTGGGATATGAACCTCCCTCCAAATGCTGGTTCCACTGCGTCTTTTATCCACATAATACTCCTTGATCTTTGCACCTCCAGAATGGAGAGGCTTCTTCCAGTTCAGAACCATGGAACGCCCATCACAATTAAGCAGAGCAACGTCATAAGGGGCAGACGGGGTTGCTAAAGAAAGCATTTGCAAAGATTGGTTATAGTTTTTAACTTTATCCAAATGGCATTCCTAATCATGAGATAATGCTTATAATTTCATCTTTAGTATTGTCCATGAATGTAGCTTTACTGACTAAGTGCAGCTCTGACAGTCAGAGGTGCTGATTCCTGGGATTCATCACTGAGACCCAGCTCATTGATCGCCTGAACACGGAACACGTACGTTTCTCCAGTTTTCAGGCCACTAACCACAAATCTGAAAAAACAAACACAAAACTTTCTTTATTTCTATTATTCCCAAAATTATTCAATCTATTTACTTTCTAAATCGTTTTTTCTTTACTATTTTTCAGGATCTGTCTCCGATTTCTTTGCAGGTAGCAAAGCAAATCTACAACTGGCTGCCAGTCAGGTCCTATAGCCTTACATGTTTACATTCATGACACATATATAATGGCTTTTCACTGCAAAGTGTTTTTGCAGTTGTCTTAAAACATACTTGGTGTCCTTATGAGGTTTGTGATTGGCTGAAGTCCAGTCTTTGGATCCTTGTACACACTGGTCAATATAATAGCCAATAAGATTGTTGGGTTCCTTTGGAGGAGCCCATTGGATAAGGACAGAGGTATCTGTTTCCCTTGTTGCAATCACCTGACCAGGAGCCGATGGGACACCTTAAGAATAAAAGCAAACAAAAGAATATAGCCAAAGTAGTTTTTTTAACAAAGTTAATATTTACTTTTTATACTTAAATACTGTAGATAATAATTGAGACAAACCTTTAAGTTCCAGAGTTTCAATAACAGGGGTTGGCTTAGATGGCTCGCTGGTTCCATACATGTTTGCAGACAATACTCTGAATTGATATTGTTTGCCTTCTGCCAGGTCAAAGACAGCATAACGGGGAGATCTGATAGGCACTTTAGTATTGACACGCTGCCATGTTTCGGTGTTAGCCATGGCCTGTGAAAACCCAAAAAGTCGATGTTTCCAAAAGCAGATAAAGATTTTGCGTCATGATTATCATGATTGCCTTTAAAAAAATGCAATCTTTGCATTCTAAAAGTTAGTGTTCCTTGATTTGAAAATCACTTATGCAAAAGAGGAAGGTTCAAGTATCTCTCTGTTTATAGACATAATACCTTTCGACACAATAAATGCAGCTGGATTAAACGGTTTGCCTAAACTGTAAGGACAGCATATCAATATTTTTTTCTGAACTTAAGTATCACTTAAGTAACTATTGGAAGTATGAAATTTAGTGTAACCTTTTCAATGTAGTACCACATGGGAGCCTTGCTGGTATATGCTGGGGCCTTCCAGCTCAAAACCACATATGTTCTGTCGATTTCTGAAGCATTTACTGCAGACGGAGCACCGGGGGGCTTTCCCTCAGCTTTGAAGAAACACAAAACATGGGTGTAAATATTAAACAAGTATTAGAAAAAGTAAAGTATATCTACATTTTGAATTTCTTACCTTCCTCTTCATCATGGTAAGACACAATATCCAGTTTTCCTCCAAGCTTTTTAGCTGAAAATAAACATTGTCATAAAAATTCAAATCAGTTGTGAGAGTACAAATTTTTTCCTATGAAGTTTCACATTTAAACAGGGTAAACTACTTAATCATTAGTATAAACTTTCAGGTACAGAAAAACAGAATATTTTATAAAAGCCTTAGGAAATAAAAAATAACTTTTTTTACCTTCAATAGTTGCATATTAATTTGATGTGCTAAAAAGCGTATAAATTAGCTAAAGTAGTATAGAAAACAGATTTCTGACTTAATCTTCCTTAACACAACTATAAAACCAATTTCTGAGTCCTTAAGAGCTACACAGTGAATGGATTTTTTTTTCTTTGCAGAAACACCCACCATGTAACCTTTCAAACTCAGTTGGGTCCAAGGCAGCAATAGGATCAGACATGCGGGAGGGTTTGCTGATACCACGGGAGTTTACAGCTCGGACTCTGAAGTAGTAGGAGTGCCCCTCAAACAGACCAGAAACTGGGTATTTGCAGATCTTGATGGGGTGATCATTGCACTGCGTCCAGTTTTCAGTTCCAACCTCACATCTATGAATGCAAAAATGATAGAGGAAAGGAGAGGGATTTAAAAAAGGTACATCAGATTTAATGAAATACATTAGTCACCATAGTCAGTCAGATTGTAATAATTTTTTTTAAACAAGTTATTTGCTTATAACATATACACCAAACTTCCTACTTGTCCACAAAGTATCCAATGATTGGACCCTCTGTAGTTGTATTTGGAGGTTTCCAGGACACAATGACATAATCTCTGTTGGCATCATGGATTTTGATGTCCATTGGAGCCCCAGGTGCACTTGCAACAGGAGGAGGACCATCTAAATGAACAAATAAGCAGGAGAGATCTTGTTAGAATGAAGTGTGGGATAAAATGTGTTCAGAAAGATTTATTTGTTTTAATAAGCCTGTAATTGTAAAAATATTACATAATATATTGGAATGTATACAGCTGTTTAGAAAAAAATTAAACATATTAATCCTTGACTATATGCAATAATATAATCTCTTTGTGTTTCTGATCGACCAACTTACCAGCGACTGAGACAAAGGCGCTATGTTCTGCAGTGCCTCCCTTAGTGACCATCCGAAGTGTGTAAAGGCCTTCATCATCTTTGAAGAGGTTTGGTAGAGTTAAGGTTGTGTATCCTCTGCCTGTTTCAATCTTCACCCATTTGGAGTCAAACAGACGAATGTCTAAAAGAAATATAAATTCTAATGTTAATCCAAAATTCTGTTTTGAATGTAGAATTTGTAAATATAATTGTGTGCATGAACCTATTATTTCTGTAACCTTTTATATATGCATGTTTTATTAAGCCTTTCATGGCTGTAGGTCGATACTTTAGTTAAGAAAAAATTGTCATGTTCATTTTTGCTTTCCATTACTGCATGTAGATTGGTTCATGTAAATATATAGTAAAAGGTATTACATTTAGCACCTAATTTGTAATAAAATGCAGCATCCTTAGAATTACCATCTCTATACCACTGTGCCTCAGGCTGTAGGTTGGCCAGGTTGGGCTCCAGGGTCATCTTGGCAGACAGAGTGGCTGATTCCCCCTCAGTGGCAAACACCGGGCCAAACTTCTCCACAAAAGTTATGTGGATTTTAGTGTAATGGATCTTGGGAATCATAGCAGCTGAGAGGAGGTTAAAAAAGCAAAACATGAATGATATGATAAAGAAGAACCTTTTAAATCAGCTTGTTTCTGTTTGAATTGTTTAGACACTAAAATATTATCTCTATACGTATCATTGCTGTAAACATTTTAAAATATATATATATTGTTTTTTAATCATCATGGTGAAAGCAATTAGACAGAACCTAAGCTTTTTGTACCTACCAGTAAAAGGTAGCCATGCATATGGACTGGACTCATCGTCTTCCTTATATCCTACAAAAATAAAATAATAAGATGGAAGACTAAGACACTGTGTGAAAAGGTTGGAACTGAAAGCACACATGCAACTGTATACGTCCAAATGACTGAGCATAAACGTCCACAAAAATGGTCAGTATTATTAAAAATCAGTGGGAGGCAGATATTTTATATATCAGGCTTCTCTCTTTGTGTTCTCCCTGTTTTTGTTTTGTTCGTTTTCTCATTTCTCTGGAGCTCTGTGACACCATCCTAGAGGAGGCATCAGCTTAGCTGCTGCCATCAATGACTACCATCATAGATTAAAGGGCCTGTTTCTCACTACTTGGGCTATTTCTCTCCTAGGAATAGCTATTTATTTCCTAGAATGAGCCACATATGGAGCAATTTTTCTAAAATTGAAACTATTTAGGAATCTGTGCTTCTAGGTTTTTTTGTGTGTATGACTGCTTCTGTCTTCCTGACTACCATTTCCACTTAGTCTGGTTTTGTTAACGGTTCCATCCTGTTAATAGGGAGTTTTTCCTCTTTATTGTTAGTGCATGTGTGCTCAGTGTAAAGGATTGCTGTAGTTAACATTATGCAAGTGAAAGTTTATATGCCCTTACAAAATTTTCATCCAGGAAGAGCAAAGCCTGCATGGTCAGTCACGCATTGCAAACCGTATTATATTGATTTGTGTCTGTAAAGTGCTTGATATACAGTATATGTGTTGTGAATTTGTGCTATATAAATAAATCGAATTAAACTGAGTGAAAAAAAAACAATCATCATGCATATAGATTGTCATCAGCAACAGGGATGGTGGCTGCTTATTGCAAATTTCACATATGTTCTCCTGTAATCACTACGTGCATTTCCTTAACACAAGCATCCCATCTCCTTAAAAGCTTACTTTTGACAATGATGGATGCTTGGGTAGAAGCCTGTCCATGGATGTTACCAGCTACAGCAGTGAACTGGGCTGTATCTTCAGTTGTGCATCTATAAAAGAAATCCATACACCTCTTAAGATTCTCTTAATAAAGTTCTGCGAATTTCCAAATGTTGTTTTTTTTTTACATCTTATTAGGAACTCATGATGCATTGGCACTATGTGCATCTTAAAGACTTAAGAACACCCACAAAAAAAAAAAAAAAAGTTATTGAATAAAGATTTAAAACTACACAGAAGTTGATGCTGCTGAACAGTCACTGTGGAAACCAAGCATAACACTATTAACAAAGACATATGAAGTAACAATGCTTGGTATTTTGTCTTTAACAAAGGTACATGCTATTTCGATCTTACACAATTTTCATCATTTTCAACTGTGTCCAAGTCAGACATGGGTCATAATATTGCACATTTTACTGCACTTCTACATGAAAATGTACATTCAGTCAGCTCTTATGATTTAATATATCAAGGTAGTAAGTAAGTATTTTACAACCATAAATAAACCTTAACATAGCCACATAAGTTTAAGCAGTTTGACCTAGCTACAATAAAACAGGGACGGGGAAAACCCACAACAAAACAAATTTGTGGGGATGGTTGTCCAAAAATAGTATGTTTTGCAGATTTATTAAAATGTTGAAAAAGACTCCTCACAAAAGACCAAGGATTTGATCTGACCAACATTAATATAAAGGTAAGATAATGCTTTTTAAACCATTGTTTTGGAGACAGAAAAACAAGCAATCTCAGTCATCCAGGTCATGGTGACGCTTGAACGGTTTAGTTTAGACAACTAGACTGCCTAAACTAAGCCTTTGAAGCACGCAAAATAAGGGTCTTTATAAGTAAAATGTCAGAAATAAAGGCCTGATTTAGATGATTTCAACAAAGGGAAAGCTGTGTTGCAGAGTAGCCATTACTCCATTTTGTGAAACCAATGTATGATATCCCTTATTTTTCTGGTTCTACTTTCTGCTTCTACTTTCATACCAGTGGCCATAATTTATGAGTGAGATATTTTAAAACTCTGACACTGTCAAGTCTTTACAACAACTAAGGTTTTTCCTAAATTTGTACATTACAAAAAAAACCGCTTCATTCTTCCTCAATCTTATTAGATCTTATCATTCTCAGGGGGAATGGGATCTATTCAGAAAGCGATGACCTAAAGAATCCTGGAGTGTCACATAGCACCGTGGTCAGCAGTTGAACAGCTGAGCTTCCAGGCTGTGAGAACGAGCTCTGCTCCACTCTGTCTGCAGCCAAACGCTCAGCTGTTTCCAACCTCCAATTTCATGCTGTTTAGGAATTGTCAAGGATAACAGAGGTTTCTGTAATAATAGGTGATTGAAATCAATGGTCATATATTAGAGAAACAAGGCATTTCCAAAAACATTTGAAGTATGAGAGAAAATAATAAACATCTGTGGAAAAAAGAAAAGGGAACTGAGGCAAAAAAAAAAATAAAAATCCCTCAAAAGTTCCTGGTGGGATCATGCAAGGTTTTAAATGTCTCTTTTTTCCAGCACTACTTCCAGCCAGTGTTTTGTACAAATTCATAAATTTTACAGCAGTATCAGGTATTTCTGGCTAAGTATTTTCAAGTTCACAGCTTTGTTTGTTTCGATTTATTTTCACATGATATGATAATATAAGTTTTTCAGATCTTTAATAATGTCAAGCAAACAAACTAGGAAAGGATGATTTCGTTCATTTGAAGTAAACAAATGTATTTAAACAATCTAGCCCTATGTTAAATAGTCATTTTAACCTCTTATTTTAATTATATTTAAAAAAAAAAAGTTTAAAAAAAAAAAAGTTTTACTGCACCTTCATTTTTTTACGGCAACTTGTGTGACAACATTATTTTCTATCTCTATTCTTAATAACTTACAACTTCAACTCATTCTGCACATTCCTAGTTATTTCACTGAATCAAGAAAAAAAAATTGTTTTTTTTATTTATTTATTTTTTTTATGAGAAATGCCCCAGACAGAGACACAGCATCACAGACTGAAGGTGTAAAATAAGCAGCTCAGTTTGTCACTGGAAAAACACACTATCCTGATACATATCCGTTATTGGTACTGGTTTCAAAACTTTATGAAAAATATCATTTAACAAATGCAAGTTTCTTCTTTCTAAATCTGTCATTATGTAATGAATTTGTTGATGGTACATCTTTTCTTTTATTTCATTACTTAAAATATCTTTACATGCCCTTTATCTATGATAGCAATGACAATTAAAATCATATATTATGATCCCACAGCTACTAATTAGTTGAGTTGTCTTTCATGCGTCTTTGGGGTGAATTTTGAATTATTTTTTTTGGCCCTATTTGTATTTCTTCTTAAGAAATACAAACTGAGGTTGTTTTAGTCACAAGTCAAATATTTAGCTCCCCACCCTGATCAAACAGGTGCAGAAAGCCATTTGTTGTTGGGTTAAAGTTAGAATTTAATCACAGCAATGCAAATACTTTGCCACACATAGTATACCAAGTTTCTTTCTTTCTGTTTTTATAAAGATGATATACTGGGATTGTTTTTCTTCACCCTGTATTTGGCTGAAAGAGCAAGGGTCAGATTTGACAAATTGCCCTTATTCAGTCTCTATCTTAAATGTGTATTTAATTTGTTGCTTCCATAGGCTTTTTATTATGGACTAAAGTAACACACAATCTTATCAAATTTGCCGTTCTTGCCATAACAGATGTGGTTACTTGTCAGTAACCATGTTGGATCTTGGGATATAACAAAACTGTCGCTTTTCAGTTACTGTAATAAACTGATTTTATTTTTGTTATTTGAAATATGAAATAAAAATCAAATCTTTTTTCAAATGCTTATTCAACTTTTTTTGACGCTCCAAAAGAGAAATGCTTTTAAATTCAATTCTTGTATTATAAAATGAAATCAAATTTCTTTTTGTTTTCTTATAACCGATTCGATAAAGAAGATCTAAACTAACCATTTCCGCAGCATCCGAGAAGAACCATTGAATTAACTACTGATTTTCGTTTTATTGCATTCTGGACCACCCTGCTGTGGTGAGTAGAGAACTGAATTTCCAGACACCAGTGGGACTCTGCCTCCGACTCACTCTGAATCAGGGGTCATGATTTACAGAAACAGCCTGGCTTTTACACCCCTCAATGGAAATTCACGTAAAGAAAGCTCAGGAGTTCAGGAGTAGAACAAGTTTAGAACCAACAGTGGAAACTTCTCTATCCAGTCATTTAAGACTAATTTAATTGAAACAATGGATATTAGTCATACATCAAACAGCTTTTGTCCAGTAACTTCCTTTTTTTTCTATTTTTCATTTGAAAGCATATGACACTTGGAAAATAGAAATGACAAAATCAGCAGAACTGTGGAACATATAAAAAATGCAGAATAGATTAAAAATAATTGTACAAAAAAAAGAATTGAATTTGTGACTAAGCCGGATGTTTTCTGCCATAAAACCTAAGCAAACACTAGAATCGATGACCAAACCTATATGATACAGGCAGCTGTTTTGTTGAACTTTCTGTACAGTACCTTGGGATCATCAGAGAGTGAGTACCGCCTTTTGCCTCAACCAGGTACCTTCCTGAGGACAAATCCAAGATCACACCCTCTTTATACCTAAAGTGGAGATAAAATGAAAGCTGCTGTAGGCTACAGAGGGCAATTGTAATATTTTGTGGTTAATATTTTCATGTAAAGCTTTAGAACACTGCAAATGTAATTACATTATTCAATGACAGACACAATGTTGTTTAATGATTAAAGTGTGATGACATCGATTGACTCTTAATTTCTCACCATTTCACAACTGGCATGGGGAAGCCATCAACAGTACAGACGAGTTTAACAGGAGTGTTCTCAAACACGGTGTGGGATCTCAGTCTGACGAGGAACTGTGGCCCCCTGATCATAGGCTCCTCACGCACATATTTATCCCCCAACTTTGTCTTTACCTAAACAGGAAAAATAGGATAAATAAATATACGGGCAAGGAACCCTCTGCTAACCCCTTTCTCATTACTGAATTTCTATCCTATTTATGCACTGACATGAATGTTGTGAAACAGTGTTAATAATTAAGAATAAGCAGTTTTTTAGTCAGTTTCCCGTCTGTGTTTATAGGATATGAAAATGATTCATTAAATCTTACCACTTCCTGTATGCGAGCTTGTTTTTTGTGCTCATATCTTTCTTCTGTGGTCTTGGAGCTGTGGGCACACAGTATGTCAGGTCTACTTACATAATTCTGAGGTCATTAATATGGCATATGATATGGAACAAAACTTAAACTCAATTGTCTTTCTTTCTTTCTCAATGTTATTTTTCTTTCTTTCTTTTCTTTCTTGATAAAAACATGCACAGGGCCTCTCTGATATCAAAACACTTGTATATATCTTTCTACCCTTAGACAGAACAGCACCAAATATAACTTAATTAGTTAAGTTATATTTGCTTTGTTAAGGTCAAGTCAAAATGCTAAAGTTTTAATCATAACAATGTTCTAATTAAAAAGCAGTGTTCAGACTTCACTTAAGTTTTAGGCAGTGTCAGGTGTACCTGCTGTATTCTTTAACCACATATTGGCTCTCTTTGTGGTGATATTGGTGGTCATATATTCGTTTCATCCGTGCTGACATGATGGAGTTTTAGGCTCTGACCTGTTAGATGATACAATTGGGATGAGATCAAAACAAAACACAACAGATTTGGGTTACAGAAACCACTTAATAGATACAATGAATAGCTCCTTCAAATTACTTTTGACATTTCAGAGACAAATGTGAAATAGGGAAGATGGATATTTTTTTTCCAAAACAGATGCCATTTTATTTGATTATAAAGACCCTTAACCCCACACTGCTCCCCAGGCGCCGCGCAATGGCAGCCCACTGCTCCCCAAGGGGATGGGTTAAATACAGAGAGCACCTTTCGTTGCTCTCATATTTGTGACAATGTAATGACAATTAAAACAAAAACTAAGACATTTGGAGCTGTATTATTAACTGTTAATTACTCTGCTGTTATTTAAATTAATCATTATACAAATGTATGACATTTTACATAAACATGCCGCCATATTTTTTGCAATATTCTTTGTTTTGCTAATTTGGTTTGCCTAATCTTCAAAACATAAATCATTAAATTCCCTTCCTTAAAACTACCACCTTTTGTGTCATTGAGGGGTTTAGGTGCCCGGGTGAACTTAAATGCCTCAGGTAGAATCTCCCAAGGCAAAAAAGGCTTTGGGTAACAGGTCAGACAAAGAGTTGTTTAAGAAGCCCTTGTGAAGAATATAAAATTAAGACACATGATGTCTAGTCTTAACCTGGAGCCAAGCCTGCAGTTGGGGTTGTTGGCCCACTGGGAAAGGTAGAGGGTGGAGCTGTCTCATCTTGGAGTTTGCCCCATGTGAATGAGAGGGTCACATCCCTCCCCTCCGCCTATAGGGGGGAGTTTTCTAACTGTTGTTTCAGCCTAAAGGCCAAATGGCAGTATGTGCTACCAGGCCAGATTAGTATGTCTCGTGGGGTAATAGATAGCGCCCCTTCCGAGGATTCCATCATTCTGCTGGAGAAGTTCAACACCCAGGTGGGAAATAACAGTGACACCTGAAGGGGAGTGATTTGTAGGAAATGACCCCTTGCTCTGAACCCGGTGGTCTTGTATTATTGGACTTCTTTTCAAGTCATGGGCTGGCCATAACGAACACCATCTTCAAGGCTAAGGATGTCCAACAGGGCACTTGGCACCAGGACTTTCTACTGTAGGCCGGAGGTTAATGATCGAATTTTAGGCTTATCTTCTGACCTTTGACGCATGGTGAAGAGAGACTTGGGTGAAAAAAAGGGTGGAGCTGTCTACTGATCACCACCTGGTAGTAAGCTGGACTGTGAAAGGAGGAAGTTGGACAAACAAGGCGGGCTCAGGCAAGTAGGGAGGGCCTGTTGGGAACATCTAGCGGAGGCCTCGGTCATCGATAATATCCCATTTCTTGGAGAACTTTTCTAAAATTCTAGTGGAGTCTGGGGGTATGAGGTCTGAGTGGACCATACACTCTGCCTCTATTGTTGGTATCCTGTCGAGCTGATAAAGGAGTCCAGTTGGGCCTGGTTGGCTTGTGGGACTCCTGAGACAGCAAGCAGACATTGTGTGGCCAATTTGGCCACTGCCTGAGGGATCACAGAGGCAAAGATTTGGGCTACAGAGAAGTTTGTGAAGGCCACAGAAAAAGACTATATATCATTGATTCTGGCAAATTGTCCAGCACCTGAAGAGGAATCTGTGCTTTTTAGCAAAGGTTTTAATGGTAGCAGAGATTATGGCATCATGGGATGATAAAAGGAATACAGTTTAAATACTTCAGGTGTGGATAAGATCTGCAATGAGTGCTTTAAATCACTGGATGTTCTCCGGCTGCCATGGCTGATACTGTTCTTCAACATTGCTAGAGGTCAGGGGCATTTAGCATGATGCATTCTGAAATAGCTGCCCTCTGTCACTGGTCCTTTTAATAAGCTTTATGGACAGGATTTCTAGTTGCTGCCCAGGGTCGGAGGGGTGGTTTGAGGAGCAATGGATTTCGTTGCTGCTTTTGAAGATGGTGCTGTTCTGATGGCTTCCTCCTGCCAAGACCTCCTTGATGCACTGGGGTGGTTCATAGCTAAGTAGAAGGCAACCTCTCATTTAGACTTAGACAATTTTTATTGTAATTTCTTATACACAGAGTGTACACAAAACAAAACTTCATTTTGTTTCAGCTCTCATGACACCTCCATTTTTTAAAGTGCAGCAGTGATCAAATGTAAACAGAGTGGGAGAAAAAAAAAAGGTACATTTTTGGATGTATAGTTAATCCACCAATCTGTATAAGTATTAGGAAGGAAACCAAGTGAGGACATTTTATTTTATTCTTTTCCATTAACATTTTTTTTATTTAACTGCTGACTTCCGCGCTTAACAACAACTTTATTGTTTGGTTACATCAGTGAATAAATAATTGTATCTGTGTTATAACTATCTATGATTGTTTTTCTCTCGCGAATCTTTTTAACCCTACTTTTCCTAACACTGCTTGTTGCATAACTAAAACTTAAAAAGTGCTAATTGCAAAATAATAGTAAATATTGTGAAATAATACTTTATTTACTCTGAATTTCTAACTGAAACACCTAAGCCATACCTGAATGGCAAAGCCTTGGCTTTTAACTTTCTGTTCACAGAACGACATTACAGTTAATGTTATTATTTATTTTCATATCAGATTAGCTGTTTTTCATTTTTTTTTATTGAAAAAGCCTTTGAAGAATTTGAGTATATGGAGTTTTTACAATCCAAGACATCTAAACAGCAAAAATACTATTAGCTTCTTGTTTAACAGGTAGAAATGACACTTAGAAAAAATAATTCTAGGATGTCCATCATAGCAGAACCCTCAGTTTTTTCTCACATCCATTTGCAGCCGATATACTTTAGGGGGAAGTTCACTTTATAATTTTTGTCAATTTCCCTGTTCCTTAACCACAATTTGATGACAAGGGAAGTGTGCCGCACTAGTTCCCTGTTTCCATCCTTTTGCAGTTTCACTGTCCTCTCTCCTCTCACTAAACTGAAGTTCAACTTACTTCCTTACTTCAACTTACTTCCTTACATAACTTTTCTCTTCAAATTCTGCCAGTCAAGCATACAAGGTTATATCATTTCAAGATCATGTATTTTTTTTAAAAACAGATTAGCAACTGCAAAGCAGAATTGTTTGTTAAAATGTACATATTACATTTTTATTCTCACGAATTCCTGACAAAAAGTGGAAGAACAAAGCTGTTAAAATGTTTTATTAATTTAAGAAATAAAACAAATACAACCTCAGTAAATAAATAAAATACCTTACAGAAGTAAATTAGAGCAGAACCAATAAAATCGGATTAGTTCCTAGTGTGAAAACAAAGCCTTTTTTAGATTACAAAGCAGATTTAGAAGAAAACTATTTTAGCTTGAATCTAAATGAAGCATGTAATTCAATTCAAACTGGGGAAACTACTCTTTCCTTACAGGACATAATCTTGTTCCATAACTTCTGCACCTCTGCCAGCCTAGCCTATACTGTAACAGCCAAAAAAACTGTAACTGTAAACCTCCATCCAGTATTCTCAGCCATAACCATACAAAGCAACATAATGCAATTTAAAGGCAAAGTGTTGCTATAAAACTAAGGAATTAGGGACAACGTTTACATGTTTGAAGTATGTACAAACAACGAATCTGTTACACAAACAGCTCTATATAAAAGCTCCCTAAGTTGTGTTTACCTTGGCCAATTTGGGTTACAATAAAAAATACATCTACAGTATGATCTGCCCACTTTAGTTCACCAAAATAGACCAACAGGCAAACAAATGACAAAGGAGTCCTCAATAGCACATTCAGTCTACTTGAAAAAGCTATATTCTTTCATTCATCACTCTAAAGTATCATTAGCATCCATAAAGTATCATGAAATATCTCTCAACTGGGCTCTGTTGAGTCCCATCTCACTCATCCCACCTGCTACTAATGGGTTTGAAATTAAGATGGGTAATAAAACTAACAATACTTGAGATGGAGGAGCTGAACAGAGTTTAAAAATGTTTTCTTACCGCTTGAGATTTTCTTTTCAGCGACTTCGGTTATCAACCTGAATCCACAGGGAGTCAGCCTAAACCAAGATCTGTACAAGGCCAAGACAACCACCACCCGACTCCAGCTGACCCCCACCAGCCTCTCCCCGAGGCCTTATAAGGAGAGAGAACTGCCTATATATAACTAGTATCCTACAAGACATGGCCAATAAAACCAAAAAGCTTCTCATGGAAATTATTTGGTTTTCTGTTTTCAAGAATATTAAGTGAGCATAAACACATCCAAGTGGTTCATTAACAGTAACAGTTAGATTTTTCTAAAAAATAAACTTCCACCTTGTTTATTCTATTTGAGAGGAATACCTAACTTACTATTTATTTAAATGGAGTGTGTAGTTGTTTAACGCATTTTGATCTTGCTGCGCAGTGGACTGAGCTTCTGCTCTTAAAATTTCCTCCATCTGCATTAAAGAACATCTTGAGAAGCTGCATTGCATGCTGAAGTTTGGTCATTGTCTATTTATAAAACTAGCTACAGTTACAACCTGACTATTCCGGACACTGTAGAGGAGCTGTTACACAGATTGCACGTCTGAGACAAAATCATGTGAGGGGACAACATGCAATACCATTCGGCAGCTTGAAAAGGAGTCTGTGATGTCTGAATGACGTAGGCATATGAAACTGTGTAGAAGAAAGAAATACTATTAATAAAAGATTAAGATTTAAGAATTGTAATGATGCATTATTTTAGTTTGTCAAATAAATCAATGGGTAAATATGTAACTTAAAAGACTAGAACTGTTTTTTTTTTTTTTTGTATTGACGATATTTGAGGTTTATTATTTAGAATAAAGTATAAAATGTTTTATTTTTTATGCACTAGTTATATTAAGAACATTTGACTCTGCTAGTTTATGTAAAGATCCCTACCAGCATTATGATGGACATTCATTATTTCATTCTGTTTTACCCAAATAAATCCTACATATAAAAATTATTTGTTATGAAATATTGTTCTTGTTTTATTTGTTTATAAACATGCATGGGTTTAGGCCTGATAATTCCTTTTCAATAGCTTTTTCTGCAGTGATAGATTTGCAGCTTATTAGAGGTTTGTGTGCATTCCATAGCCTTTGAGTAGAACTAACAGCTATTTGGTTGCTAAGTTTGGTTTGTTCAAACCAGTATTAAAGCAACATTTTGTGACAATTAGTCAATTTGTTTGTATAACTTGTACAACCTTTGTTTTACTGTATGGAATAGTATAACTAGTACATTATGTATACAGTATATAGCGTGCAACACATATTATGTTATATCATAATATATTATATTACCCAGGTGCACAATTTGATATCGTTAAAACACTTTACAGTACAGTATTTTATTGTTTGTCTTTTAACTCTTCACTATTGTGTTATAGTTGTACATTTTTTTTCTAAGGTCCAAAGGGATTTTCTATATAATATTATATTATATTATATTATATTATATTATATTATATTATATTATATTATATTATATTATATTATATTATATTATATTATATTATAT
>NW_015150458.1:2224684-2226591 GCF_000732505.1 Cyprinodon variegatus | reverse complement strand
TTATATTATTATATTATTATGGAGACAACCAGTCTTTTGAAGCGCTGCTTCACATTTAGTTCAACCAGTGAAACCTTATAGCACAACACCGTAACCGGAATAAATGCATGATTTACAGGCTAGGTTAGGAGCAGCAACCGGGACAGCGGTTGTAATAAAACAAGCATCCACAGTCCTGTCTCATTAGCGTAATGACGCTCGATATGTTTACGGAGCTCCTGATTGGCTGTTGTGATTAAACCGGAAGTTTGGTGCTGTCTCTTTGTGGTCGGGAACATAAACAACCCATTTCTTGAGCAAGACGCTTTGCAAACCGAAGTTTGACACAGTTAGGAAGAGCTCATTGTTCATTTGACCAGTATACATTTTGGACGCTTCGTATTCTCAACAAGGTGAGGTTTGTCAAAGTTGGCTTTTTTTTTAAACTAGCTGCTATACTTTTCAGCATAAAGTAATTAAGATAGTTTATGATTACTAAACACGAAAATTAACTCTTCCATGTTTTTGTTAACATATTTAATAAAAAAAATCAGTTTTGAATAAAAATATAAGTTTTGTAAAGACTTTTTACTGCCCGTTTGGTTGTTTTATACAAAGATAGTCTTTTATACAAAGATGCCATGTACATTTTCGCCAACGACGTGTGTACAAAATGTTTGAGAAAAGAAAAGGTAACTGGTGGTCATAGCGAGACTAAGGGAATAGGTTTCTTCCTCTGAGAGTTTGTTAGCTAATTTCTGGGGGTTTTGTTTCTTTGCCAACTAAACTTCCAGTGGAAGTAGATCACACAAACTGAAACCACCTTTACTTCAAAGCTTGGATTCCCTCATGCCCACATTGGGAAGATGTGTGGTCTTATTGTAATAAGAATATTTATATATGTATATCAATGTTGTCTTGGGTTAATCTTCATGAGATTTTGATTTGGAAATTGTAAATAAGATAGGATAATTTTGTATTCACCCTTTGTTTATTACATGCCAAAAACTAGGAAAATAGGAACTGTGCAGAGATTCCACTTCTATAAAAAAAGGGTAAAGTTCCTGTTTGTCAAACTGGTCCATCCATGCCCTGACTATTAGTTATACTGTGTTTTATCTGTGCATCTGTGCATTAGAGAGACACTGTCTAGTGAAACTGTACTCTGAATCATTTTAACAGTTTAAGCACCATTTGTCCTTGAGTCACTACAGTGCCTGTGCAGTCAGCTCCTGATGCAGAATTCAATTAAAGTTATTTCTAAGGAGAATGCATAAATTGTTCTTAAAGAGTGTTTTGTAATTTTTCCTGTGTTTTTGTGCAATTCTAATGTTGCAGGAGTCAGATATTTGGATTTTATTTCATCTCCCCCAACTTGTTTTAGGTCAGTCATGAGACTCCACCTTCCTGTTCTGGTCTGCCTGGTAGCAGCTCTGTCCTCTGCTGCCATTCCGTCACCGCGGTAAGACAGATTTGAAATTATGAACATTGCTTTCTCGCGTCCATCTTCTTTCTTAGATTTGTGGTAGCTGTTGCCGTATAAAGGTTTGATTTTATCATTTAAAGTGAATAATTAGAAATATTGTTGTCTCTTTCAGTGATTTATGGACTAAACTGATCCTGACCCAGCAGTGGCCCAACACCTTCTGTGCTGTGAGTCTCAGTCCATCCTTATCTATTGATTGGTTTCATTAGAAGTCATCATTTATGCTGCAGAATCACAGAGTAATTTTCATCACTTTGTTTTACTGGTAAACATACAGTAACTACATGGTACCCAGATGGATCTTGAACGTAGATACCTGCCTTTAAAAAAAAAATCAAGTTTGGCCTTTCATGCATTTGAAATTGAAATTGGGAAGCATAAAGTTCAAGATAAGCTCTCATAACGGAGAAATTAAAACAAGAAAAACCAAACGGGTACAAAA
>NW_015150458.1:2223315-2224491 GCF_000732505.1 Cyprinodon variegatus | reverse complement strand
GTAATTTTCATCACTTTGTTTTAGTGGTAAACATACAGTAACTACATGGTACCCAGATGGATCTTGAACGTAGATACCTGCCTTTAAAAAAAAAATCAAGTTTGGCCTTTCATGCATTTGAAATTGAAATTGGGAAGCATAAAGTTCAAGTTAGTTTAAGTTAGTTTCACCTTGTAAAAATTATGTAAAAGATCTTTAGGGAACCTTTTGCTATCCGATTATTAGTCAAAAAGATAACTGACATATTAATCGATCAGCAATCGTTGGTTGCAGCACTTATCTAACGCCACTTCATAAAACAAACACAACTCATTCATATCCAGGAATTTATAATGAAATAATTTTAAATCCATCATATAGGTTTTGATAGTTGGCTTTTGTGGTTTGTAGCCACACCAAAACAGGCAGACCAAAAGGCAAATGTTAGAGCTTAATAGATATATCAACAGTCTTCTTTTTCTTTTAGCTTTTATCTTTCTGGGGTCGGCACAGCAAGTCTCCATTTAACCCCATCTTCTGCATTTTCATCTCTAACACCCACTATAACACCACTTTGGTTCCATCCAGTAACCTCTTCCTTTGTCTTCTTCTAGGCGTCCGGCCTGGCAGATAGTTAACAAACATACTTTTTCAAATTATATAAAGTATAACTCTGATTTGCTTGTTCAAAATCTCCTTGTAGATCAATGAAATATTGTTTTTATATTGTCTCAATGCTTAATATTGAATTTGTTTTAACCTAGCAGTTTGAAGTGGAAATCATCCATTCCCCTGCTAGAGCAGAGGAGTCATGTTCATTAAATGTGTTTAATTAATGTTGTTCCTACGGACATATCAGGCATTGTCCAAATAAGCAATGGAACTTCTAGTGATATGTTCTGAAAACAATGTAATCCAGGCGTTTTCCTTTGACAACATGTGATTCCGGATCACAAGAGTTTTGTCAGCACTGTGGTTTGTTGAGTCATTTTTCAGATGCGCATTACAGCATGAGTCATGCACCTCTTTTTGTGGGTTTGCCAAGGTTTTTTTTTTTTCTGCTTACTGTGCAGCTAGATTTTCTTTTTTTTTTTTTTTTTTTAACGGACAGAATCTGAAGTTGATTTGATTAATAGGAAGCAGTTTAGTTTAGTTTAGGACCAAGGGTGTTTTACATTGTATAAATATCTGGGCTTT
>NW_015150458.1:2205979-2222698 GCF_000732505.1 Cyprinodon variegatus | reverse complement strand
GTCATGTTGCTGTTAGCATAAACAAAAGGTGTTGCACAATGCTTGCACACTTGCACTTTTATCCACAACTTTCTTTCCGCCGTCGTCGTAGGTCACTCTAAATGCAAAGCGGTCCCATACAACAGACCTATAAAGTGCTGCTGGCGCGTCTTCCAACTCCTGTTCTTTTCCAACTCCTGTTCTTTCCCACTCGCCATTCCGACACAATTCTCCAAAACAACTGATTTTTTTCCCTGCTACACCCGGCTAAGTTGCTTTGCTTCTTCTTCTTCTTGTTTACTACTGGTGGTTGGCTTTGGTCGCAGTACCGCCACCTTCTGCTCTGGAGTGTAAACGCTTCCCCTATGAGAAAAAGGAGCAGTGCATGAACGGAACGAAACACACGCGAATCGAACCGAGACAGTCGAACCGAACGGTTCGGACGGTTTTCATAAATCGTCCCATCCCTAATATTTAAATCATTAATTTTATAATTTTTTTTTATTCCTGTTAATATGCGTAACCCAGAACTCCTGAAGTAGAAAAGTTTGAATTTAACTTGGCTTAATTCTGTAAAAAATCTTCTTTAGGGATCATTTTGCTATCCGATTTTTAATCAATTAATCGAAAAAAATTATTGATTAGCAAAATAATTGTTAGCTGCAGCCCTAGTCCAATCCCATTTGTTATCCATCGTTCTGTTAAAGCAGTTAGTCACATATTTAATTGCTTAGAAGTTATTATTAATGATTCAAACCTGGAAGTAGAGGACGTTAAACCATTGCTAGTTCAGCTCCTTGTGGTGAATACAAGCATGTTGTCATCATTGTTATTTCTGTTGCTAGTAGTAGTAGTAGTGAATTTCTTTAAGTCAGTTATGTATTGATTTGCATTGTTGAATATTTATCTCTTTTCAGATGGAACATTGCCATCCCAACTTTACCTACTGGACGCTCCATGGACTGTGGTAAGGAACAATCTGTATTTTAGTTTGAAAAACCATTGTTCTGTCTTCTTGACAAGTTCTAACCCATTTTAGAAAAATGTTTCTCCTTCCCAAGAATGTGATTTTTATGTATGCTATGGGGATTTAACAATAGATGCATTTGTACTGAACTATGGTGGTATAAATAGCCAAGGATAATACGTTGCTTTTAAGTGCCATCAAAGTCTTGGTAAGGCTTTAGGTGCATCAGACACTGTTGTTCCACACAGACTGACCTTTTCTATCAATAAGCAGAGGTAAAATGTCCTTTTACATTCCTTATTATGAAATATGGAACATTATGTTCCAACCGACTAATATAATAATGAAACTGTCATACAGGAAGTCTAAAGGGCGGCATAAAGTATCTGCTCTCCTGTTTCACTGTTCTGAAATATGTTTTGATAGGAAAAAAAAATACACTTTTAAAGTATTTTCCACAATGGTAACCTATCAACTTTGCTCACAGCCAGCCTGTGCCCATTGTTTTTTTATCCTTCCTCTGTATGTGGAGAGCATGATCTTTCACATTAATTGATGAGTTTTTACCTTAAACCTGAAATAAATCTACTGTCTTGAAGTAGAAAAAACATTTTGCCTGTCGCTTTGCCTTAAGGTTTGCTGATCGGTGAAAATGCCTCATCAAATGCACGGTGCTTCACTCTCCTGGATTTGCCGGGGCTTGTTTACGCTGCCTTGCATTTCCTTGTGGGTGGAGCGATCTTGCAGCTGGCATCATGTCAGTTGGTGGTGTTTTCTATCATAGTGAGTAGTTCACATACTCAGATGGGATTTACTCATCTGCTTTCAAGCCCGTTTGCTGTGACATGAGACTATTTCAAGGTGTTTTTATTCATTTTTTTATTTTAATTAATATCTGATGTGATCAAACACATTTGGATAACCATGTTGGTTTTTAGATCACCTATTTGTTTTTGCTTATTGAACTGTTTTTGTGTAGGGCTGTTTATTAAATAAATAAATAAAAAATTCTTAAAGAATATGTTTTTGCCTTTGTAACAACCTTTAAACATTGGCCTCGATTTCATATGCTACAACTGGAAAGCAACCTATGTTAAGCAACTATCTCTAAATTACAATTAGGGGAAAACATCTCTGTAGTGCACTGTTGTTGGCTTTGATTTAATGTCTGTTTTTTTGGGCTTTCTTTGTTTCAGGCCTGATAAAGGGAACCACTGCAATTCCTCCTGGCATTTCAACTCCTCTGAAATAGAGGTATGGCAGTGAACCAATTGTTATCTATGACACTGTAAACTTTGAAGCACTAAGAACAGACAGGATTATAGCCTTTCATTTGAATATTAACATATTAGCTGTGCAACTTTAATACTATCTGGAAAAGCTTAAGAAGGAAATATATTTTAATCTTCTCTCCACTTAAAATGAACCTTTTTGAAATGTATAAATTAAATCTGTTTTGTATTGCTTTTTTTTTGTTCAGGATCTGCTCCCAGACATGAGGAAGAGTTGGCCAGACCTGCTTAATCCTTCATCTGTACAATTCTGGAATGTCTCATCATTTGACTATTTTTAAGCAATTTATTTTTTATAGTTGTTTTTTTATGCTTGATTTTGGTTGCATACCAAAACACATACACACTCATATTATTTTGTTAGTATTCTTTAAGATTTTGTTTGTTTTGATGCAATTTTTTGTAGTTTTGGAAACATTATCAGGGCTACTTGGCATCAATTAGCTGCTTTGCATTAGTTCTTATTTTACTTTTCAATAATCATGTACCTCAGGCGCTCAGTGATCAATTATCTTTTAAAATATACAGTAGTACAGAGCACATTTTGTTTGCATCTAATTTTATACAGTCTTTTGAAAAAAGATAGATTGCATATCTGACTGCATTTCAGTCTCTGCATCCTTTTAAAATAAGTTATTGCTGCTTCCAATATGATATTAATTTATCTGTAATTTACCAAGATTAATCTAGTCCAGGTCAAAATGTTTTCTTGTAAAGTATGAATATGTAAAAATTATTTGCGGCTGATCTGCTTTTGTTTCCATCAGTAAAATTATTTTTCTTTTTGCGACAGGAAGTACGAATGGTCTAAACATGGAACATGTGCGGCTGAAGCAGCTTCCCTGAATAGTCAACATAAATACTTCAGCAAGGCGCTGGAATTATATCATAAGGTGGATTTGAACAGGTACAGGTTGCTTACAGATGATTTCTCATGCACCTGCATGTTATGCAGAAGCAGTGTTGCTTTATTTAGGTCTTTTGTTGTGATTACTGAAGTTCACCTATTTTGTGTCACCTTAATTGAAGATCTTTTCTTGTCGTTTTGCAGCATCCTGCTGAAGCTTAACATCATCCCATCATCTGACAAATACTACAATGTAAGTTTAGCTGTATTCTAGCACTGTATTTATAATAACACCAAGTTGAAATAACACCAACAGTACTTTGTTATTTTGCCATTCTTGCAGTTTTCAGAAATTGAGGAAGGGCTGGAAAGGTTTTATGGTGTGAAAGTTAAAATTCAGTGTGTGCATCCATCAAAGGTATAAACAGCTTATTTTCCTTTAAATAGTCAAACTGCAATTTTCAGTCTTGTATTGTGAAACTATTAAATGCTAGGTAGTTTCACAAGTTTTTGGTTTGTTTGTTTGTTTCTTGGCAGAATTCTGAGCCCCAGATCTTGGGACAGATTGAGATCTGTTTCGACGCTGAATTCACTCTGCATGACTGTGGGAAGCATTTTTCCATCGACACTTTTTCAAGAGGACTCGGGGACCATCCTCTTGGTGTAAACAATCCGTCTGGACTCAGCGTTTGTGCCCATGATATACCAGTTTATTACCCGCCTACTCCTTAAATGCAAACATTCTCAGACAAAGGAAGTGTCACACACTACTAATCTCCTTTTTTTTTATGCACAAAAAAAAGGTTGGGGTTAACCATAACCCTAGCTTTTGTTTGTAAATGCATTCTCATTTAGCCTGCACATTAATATGTAACCACTCTCTCGCTCTGTACTATGGGAGGAAAGTTTGAAATCAAATTTACTTTAGCCAAAATCATATTTGCATTTACAGAAACAAAAATGAAAGATAAACATGGAAGCTAAATATTTTTGGAGTAACCTCTTTATCATGCCAATGTCCCTAAAGTGAAGAGGTTTAAGCTGGGTTTGTACTCGCTGCATGGAACAGGGCTTAAGGTGGTGCAACTCAGCCTTTCTGTAACTTTGCGTGGACAAATTCTTTTTTACTGACGTCAAATGGGTTGAAAGTTTCAAGCGGCAACATTTTGTTAAATGCTCTATTGTTACTTTTTAATCTGTGACTTCAAACTACAAACACAAATTACTGGTATACCTTCAGGGGTACGTTTATTGGCCAGGTTTGAGTACAAACAAGGATTTAAATTTCTGTTTCCATCACTTGTAGAGTAAATTCAGCCTAAACAACCCCCCACAGAAGTTAAGCCATCAGCTTTTATTTAGTATGGCCAAGTTTTTCTTTTTTTTAATCTTTTATTTAAAAGAGATCCCTCTGGGATTTACATACCTGCTGTATTCTCCATCTTCACAAATTCCTCTATGCAAGAGATTAACATATCATCTTCTTCTTTACCTCCACCCCTGTTTATTTCTGTTTAACTTCCACAAACACATGAACTATTCATCAGACACAAAAGACAGCAGAATTTAGGTGGTTGTGAGGATTCAAGTCAGACTCTGTGATAACATTAATGAGTTAGCCTAGTGAGATAGTTTTGATTTCCTCCCTTTCCTTCTGTCTTACTGCACTATGCTGGAGGACATTCTTACCCATCTACCCATGGATATTGTCAACACACTGCCTTAGTGACTACCAGACCAATGCAATGTGATTAGACAGAAAAAAAGTATATTTTTGCATAGCTGTTCTGGGAAAACTGGTATTTTATAATCTGATTTATAATCTAATGCTGAATAGAATAAGACAAACAATAGAGTCCCATGTGTGATCTTTGTTTTTTTCTGAATTATAGCCCAATGTTGTTGAAATCTGCCTAACTTGATCTGGATTGCAGGTAGTTATGTAGTGCCTTTTCAAGTCAGATGACCCCAAAGCTCATTACACTACATTCAGTCATTCATACACTTATGGTTGCAAGATACATTGAAGCTACAGCTGTCCTGGGGCTCACAAACAGAAGCCAGGCTCCTGAAAATAAGGCAACACAGACTCTCTGACCACCATCAATAGGCTGCAGGTAAAGTGTATTTACCAAGAAACAACTTAGCCTGATGGAGCCGTTGTTTATTAATGAACTTTTTTTTATTTAACTTTACATAAAATGTAAGGTTAGATATGGGCCTTTAAATACTTTGTATTTGTATTGTTATTCTTCAACATAAATGAAGAAGTTCAGTTCAGCAAAAAAAGCAAAGACTAACAACAAATAATGTTGACAATATAATGCAAGAGGAAATTATTAATAGAGATATGAACGAATGTGAGTAATAATATTTGAAAAAAGACATAGAGGTAGTATTTCGTAATTAAACATAAATCCCTAAAAATCATTTCTTTTTTAAAGACCTCATAGTTGTATTTCCTTTTTTTTGTGGATTTAAAGTTGATCCAGGGAAATCTGAAGGGTTTTTCTTATGGTGAAATAAAATTGTCTTTTTTTTTTTCTTTTTTTTTACTTTGGAACTTCTTCATGTCATTCATTTAACATTTCTGATGGTTTCATATAATTTCTTTTTGAGTTTTTGCCAAAGTATATAAAAGCAAAATATAAAAAGCAATCAGAAAGTTGCTAAGTCACTTTCTCTTTTTTTTTTGTAATGAAACTCTAGAAATGCTTAACAAACAAGTACAGTCTGGATTCTACCTGTTAACTTGATTTATTTTTATGTGTTCTATACATGGGTGTTTGATGTAAATTAATATTTGCTGTTGTCTCAAAATCACAGCTTATTGCACAGTGCTTTCAGCTCTTATTTTCCTTATGAATAAAAATATTTGATTCTTACTGATGTCATCAGCTGTCTTGTAATTACAGTGTTTTAGAAGCAAAGTGAAAGTTTGAAATGTATCAATAACCCTTGATGAGGAACTCTATTTGGACAATCTAACTTAAAAAAAAATAAGGTATTAACTGTTCTTTCTTTCTGTAGTATGATTCAGCATAGCAGTACTTGTGTATTTAAGGCTGTCTGTGTCACAGTCTGGCTGCTGGGTATAAATATTAATGTTGTGATCTCCTTACAGAGCTTTAATCCTACTAGGACAAAGGCATCAGTCCATAATCCTGAATCTCCGCCCACAGCAGAGCACAGCAGATTGACTGAACACATTTGATTACATTTTCCAATAGTCCTAAAATGCTCCAAAAACTGTTTACCTGATGTGACCCAGATTGTGTCAAACCAACCTGTGAAAATCAGTCTGACTTTTTTTATTTCTGAATATTAGGAAATTACCCCACGGGTAAACTGTGGAAACTTCATAAACTGATAACAGCTCTGGTTTTAACCCCCAGCTCATCACTATATATTTCTGCATCTTCCTGAGGTTATGTAACACTGCAGCGCTGCAAAAGCTGCTGATGTGACAGATCCAAATACCATCACAAACACACACACCGATGCTTACTGCACAAACCAGATCACTGCGTTCCCAGTGTGACTATTGGCCCAGATTGTGTCATCCTTATCCAATTCTCTGCTCAGCATTTTATTTAATTCTGACGCCATATCGTGTCCTGATATGTTGTCAAAATAAATGCATCTCTAAGGATGCAGCAACGGAGAAGATCCATCCAGGGGGAGGCTGCAGGTTTGCGCCATGTGACCTCACCAGCTGTTGCTGTGCGCTGCTGGGAAAGACAGAAGGTGAAAGGGAGGGTGGCGCACAATGTGACTGATGACAATCCCTGTTTCACAATGAGGGAGCGCAGAAGATAAACCCAAATATGCCCATGCAGAGATGTGAGGAGGGAAGCTCATGCACACCTCTTCTGATTCAGCAGAAAGGATTTATTCGTCACCTCTCTCCCCTTCACACACTGAGCTTGCTGCAAAACACGCAGGGCAATCCTACAGCGCGCATCGACCCGCTGCGTGGATTAACAGCTCTGTTCCAACTTCTTCTCTCAATCACTGGGTTCGCGTCGCAGTCCAGCTAAACTGAGATCTGTTAGCGGAGCGCAGAGGATGGATAAACCGCAGATTGGGGATGCGCCAGCAGGAAAACTGCGAGACAAACAGGGGATCTAAAAGAGGAGCTGCGCGTCTGTGAGCCCGCCCTCCAACAGGGAGATGTTCATCATTATGGGATAAATGCACAGGTCGGATCGTTGCTATGGATACGAGCACGCGCAAATTTACAGTTCGAAGGTGGTTTTCGATCTACCTGAGGAACAAGGCGACGCGGAACAAGAACAGCTCTGGGTTCTGTCAGTTGGAGGTTAGTGATGAAAACATCACCTTTAGTTGGGAGGCATGCACAGGTGAATAGTGCTGCATCACTACTGCAGCTGTGTGTGTTGAATGTGAGAAGCCTGGACAGGCAGCATCCCAAAACATAAACACAAACAGCTCGTAGCTCAGTTTGTTGCAGAATAATTTAGTAGGCAGTACTAGTTTTTGCCTTTCTCTCAATCTGCCAAGAATTGGAGCCCGAGGCCCACATGGAGATGTGTTTTGGCAGAGATTGGCTGTGTGAGAGGCTGGGTGTAGGACACACATCTATGAAGCACAAGGCAAAGCGAGGCAGGTTTGTCAATACGTGAAAGCAACAGCAGAGGGGTTCTATTTATAGCCCAAACACATCAATAGGGTCACTGTGTGAGGTGCCCAGCACACCTACATGCCTGAGCTATAAATGCAGTAAAAAAAATTCCAAGACCTCCCTTTATGGATGCGTCTAAATCAGCTTGAGTGATTGTTAGTTTGAGAGAATGTTCATCTCTCTGGAGGGCATCTGCCCTTGATGGTGACAGCGATCATTCATAGGCCTTAAAGTTTACACTTTATCATTTTACAATCATGACATTTCATTGGGATTTTCATGTTCCCCCAGGTTTATTTTGACTCTTCCCTGTGACCTCTACTTTCACAAGGTCAGGACTGGTAAAAGAGATGATTAATGTGCCATTATTTAGACTCATTAAGATTGCACAATGCATTGAGAGACATTGTGCTGCTAATAATGGTGTGTTTGACTTGCAAATGAGTGAAAAACCCAATGGCGTAATGACACAACAATAGGTCCGTAACCAACATTATCTGGGTGGGCCCCCATACGAAGTACAACACCTCATCGCCGCAAACTTTACTCAGCGTAGCCGCAACGTCCACCATTCCCTCTTCGATTCTTTGAAACAACGTGTTTATTTTGGGAAGTTTTTTCCGTTCTTCCAGCAGCTCTTTGCTTTTTCTTTTCTTGAATCAGCTTAAGTACCTCTTTCTGGTATCTATCATCTTTAACACCTTGTACATAACGGTTATGGTTTTAATCTACCCATAATTCCAAGTCGTAGGGAAAAAAATAATAATACTCAAATACATCGTTCCTTTAAGATCTTCATTGCGGTTTGAAACATATTATATGAGTGTCGTTTTTTACCAACCGTCCAAGGAACTATACACAGTTATTAACATAGTAATTAAAAGTACCACTGTCTGCTTTGCTATTGGTTGTTGTGTTTAAACGGCTCACCATCCTGTTGAAATCTGCCATGTGTTGGGTTATAAATAAGTCAGTCAGGTAAGCATCAGGTGGGCAAAATAGAAATTTTTTGCACCGTTATATCTGCAAAGAGACGTCCTAATCCACAATTGCATAGGGGGCCAACCAGGTGTCAGTGACGGGGCCCCTAAGAGGTTGGGGGCCCCTAAGCAACTACAGTCTCTGCTTACCGATATTTACACCATTGGCAGAACCCCCTTTTCTCCTGTTTCCTCTTTAAAAAATGCCTTTATCCTGTCCTGTATTTGTATACTTTCTCTCCTTGTTTATTTCTCTACTATTTGCAATTTGTTAATCTGGACTGTTAACACATGTCCTATTGCCTTATACAATTTTATTTCATTGATTTTTTTATTTTAATAAACAACCATGAAGATCAAATTGTGCGAGGCGTTGTCCCCGAGCTTTCCTGTTACCGGTTGCCAATCCCATTGAGTTTGACAAGGGGGCGTTACTGTCACTGGTCCCTTTTATTTTGTGCAAGACTGGATGTATGGTGGGTAATATGCTCATCAGTCATCTGAGGTATGCAGATAACTTAAGCTTGGTTTATGCTTGACATGTCTGCAAGATCCTTGCAGCTAAATTAATGTCATTTTGGACTTCCACGCCCCTCTGCGCGGACTCCTTGTGGACAGTTATTCTGTCACCCTGTAGTGCTGATTTACAGCAACTTTAAAAACAGCAATTTTTGAGAGGGTGTACTGAGTATGTTGTGCACCATGTTACCGGATGCAATCTGAAAAAGTGTGTGGTTATAATAATTAGAACTAAGAAGGGTCAAAAGCAAAGGTTTCCTTCCATTTTGTCTATCTGAGCATATTAATCTGTTTTTATTGCAAATATTTGTTGAAGATCCCTACAGGTACCACCGTAAGTGGGAAGAAGGAGCAGCCACACAGATTCTTTGAGACAGTGGCTCAAATAGCTACATCTCAGAGCTGCTACCCCTCTTCTCTTCTTCTCCCCTTAGTCTCCTGTCTTTGGTGAAGATGATAGTACTGTAAGGCACTGTAGGGTTTCTCCTGTAAGGGGAACAGAACACCTTGCCTGTTCCACCAGGCCAACAATTCACCTTAACGACTCCCCCTTTCAGAGATATAGACAGGTATTGGGTATTACAGGCTATTAAAGAAACCAAACACCCCCCAAGGGAAGGAGGATCCGTTCGTCAGGTTCAATTTGCATGTTTTCTAAGCCAAAACAAGGCTTTGTTTTTGGTCGATTCTCTAAAGCCTGCCATTTTGAATTGAAAAAGCTTCCTGGATGTGATGCTATACGTCTTGAAACTTAAAAACAAAGTCCAGAGGATTGTTTTTCTAACTTTTTTTTAGAATGGCAAACAGAGATCTGACATCTCTCCAACTGCACAGAATCACTGGGATTGATCTGCTCTGCCTTTTTAAATATTGGCCTAAGTATGGCTCTGGAGAGATGTAAACTGTGTTTTAGAGTTAAAACAACACATTTATGCCCCAGGCCTAAAGTTTTCTTGTATGCCCTGTGCTCACTGTCCTACAATGCGAAGCTCAACTAGCACCTGGCAGAAAATACCAGAACTGGCAGGTGTGGCACCTTGTTCTTTTCCACAGATAGGAGCAGTTTCACTCTGAGCTTACAATATGTGACAGACAAGAAAATGTCAAGGTGTGATTAATGTTATTCTGCCTGTAACACTGTTCACCATGTTAAGTTTGGTGGTGGAGAGGCACATGTATTGAGAGATGGACACACCTGTTCAGGATAAACCCTGCAAGAAGTTTACCAACATTACCTAAATCCCTCTTGAAAATAACCTTATCTGATTTGAGTAGGTAAATAAAATGATCAACCAATTGAATAAGATTTTTGCACTTCAAGAAATAACAAAAAATATCATCTTCAGATAATCTTACTTACCTGTTAAAATCAATTTCTCCAGTGTGAGATCATAAAAGTTGAATTATTAACTCTTAATGTACAATGACTTTGTATCATTAGGTATCAACTATAAGAGATGAGTAAGTATGAATTGATTACTATTTTAGTGAAGGAGACAGCTCTGCTACTCTGTCTGCCTGGCTGGCTCTTCTGATCCCGGCAGAGGCGTAGCCAGAAAATGTACACTGAGGGGGCGCCGAAAGTGTATAGGCACCAGAACGTCAGGGTCAATCTACACTATTGCAACAAGAAAATTAACAAGCACAACATCCATATATTCTAAATAAAGACAAACTATACTTTCCTACAGCCTCTGCTAACAAATAGACCCATATATTTAATCATCCGTTCTTTCTAAATAAAAAGTATAGTGGATAAAATTCTTTCAGGTTTGAGTTCTGGGGTGAACACCTCTTCCTTTGTCATTACTTACCAACTTTTATCAACAATTATTCAGCATAAAATTGATATTTACAAGTACTAATATATATATAAATTGATTATTACGTTTTTATTAAAATAGTTATTTATGATTTCACTGAAGACTCCTAGATGACATTCAGAGACATAATTTTCTATTTACCCCATATAACACAAAATCTAGCTCTGAAAAGAGCATGAAATCTGTGCTTATCATCTTTAATGTTACTATATGTATATTTTAACCACAAAAAATTTTAATGTTTTGAATATTCCACTTCAGAGTATTACTCCTGCAACCATCTGTATTAGAGGGAAAAAAATGGTAGGGGTGGCTAATGATTGGCGAAGGGTGGCTATGGCCACCCCTTGCCCCCCATCTAGCTCCGCTCCTGATCCCCCGATTTCATTCTTCCACCCCCAGCAGCCTCCAGCTCCTCTGGAGGCTAGTTCTGGCCAGCCATGGCCTCTCACTGCTTATTATCCCTGACTGAGCAGCAAAAAAGTGCTGCTGTCATACTCTTGGCCAGCACTAGCCTCTCTTCCACCTTCAGGGTAATGTTATCCGACCTTCCGCCTTGCTCCTTCAATCCTCCAGAGTTAACCTCTATTAGTCTCAGTGCTGTTTCCCCCGTGGGCTTCTCCGATCTACCAAGGTGTTCCTCGGCTATCCTCTTGATCTGCCATAGAAGAATGGGGAGCCATTCTCTGGTGTGCTGTTTGCCCAGTGGCTCCTCTGATCAACCGCTGGGGTTCTGAAGTTCCTTAGGGTGACACGACTGTCCCCTCATCCTGGCTATGTTGTTCTCCTTACTGCTGCTCCCTACAATCATTTTTTTATCTAACAAATTACTTTTCCTTCTTAAACCTTTAACTGCCTGGTCAACCTACAACCTGCATTTTGATCAGCAAATGGTCAACATTTGGTTGACCAGGCAGTTAAAGGGTTAAAAACACTTTTACATTACAGACAAGATCATGTTGCATATGATATACCTTGATCAATAGGTTTTCTTAAGTGCACATACTGCTAGAGGAGGTAACTGCTTTCTGTTGCTGGTGCAAGAAAAGACACTGATTGGCTTAGGAACATATTGACAGGTGGTCCTTTAACTTTACAATATTTTCTATTAAAAAGACGCTGATTGGATGACGGGCGTGATATTGGCAGGTGTTCAGAATGCAATGATTGTTCGCACGAACTGACCAATGTCAGAGTTGCAATGCAATGCAAGAGAGCCCTGCAAACTCAATACATTTATTCCCAAACTAGAAGCTTAGAGACTATTTTTAAAGTTTAAGGCAAAATGTTCTAATGATTTACTTATTCTTTCCTGAAACAAAGAATTTATGGACATTGATTACAAGCTACTTTAATCCTACCACCATTTCATAACACTAATTTACAACTAGCTGGTTTATTTTTGAAATGTGTTTTTCTTTAAATATTTAGTTTAATACCCATTTGACTTACATGGCTTTTGTTTTGTTTGTTTTTTGTGTGGAAATATATAACAAAATTTGTGTTCTTTTATCTTCACTATATTGTTCTAATTGCTGCTCAATTCCGTTTGGTAAAAAATGATGAAACAAGAGGAAAGTTTATTTTGGAAATTGCTGTCTCTTCAGAGAAAGAAATAAAAAATAAGGCTACTTTTCTGAACTATTAGCAAATGCTAAAGACATTTTTAGTATCAAATCCATTTCCTGTATGTGTCTCTACAGTTTCAAGAGATCCATGTGCTAAAGGCTGGGTGTTTGGCTTAGAAGCAGCTGTGTAAAAAATCAGATCGCACAGACTGTAGCAATATTCCTTTTGGAAACATAAATTTCCCCTTTAAAAAAATATACAGTACATTTTTTTTGCACTTATTTTTAGAAACCAGCTTTGTGTTCAATCACCCCACTGGGGGGTGGCCTTAATTTAAATGGCAAGGAAATTTAAGCTATAAAACATGTCCTTAAAATAATCCTGTATATTGAAGCTTGTGTTATTACACAGTGTATCAGGTCATCAGTTATAAGTAATAATCTAAGAACATCTAATAACTGATGTCACTCTGAGCTATGGAAGCCAAAGAAGCAGATTGGTAAAAAAAAAAAAAGAAAACATTTTTTTTTTTGATTTTTCCAAAAATTACATTTTTAAAAACAAAAAATTTGGCCAAAACTGTAAACACTTTGCACATGGCTCTTATTAAATTATTTAAACAGTTCAGCTTTTCTCTCTCAGAATAAATAATGGACACAATGAGTGTTTTTATTTGACCTTTTGGTCAGCTTAAACGGACCATATTCTACCAAATTGAAGCTGTTTAACCTTTTGAACATTTAAAAAAGGTGTTTTTCTTCTCAAAAAAAAAAAAGACATCACACAGTTTCAGTTTCTCAATTAAGCTGCTGCAAGCTTATGGGTTACAACAAAAGTAATTTATTCTAACACAGTCTATTTTATTAGAAACAAAACCGCAAATTTATCATTTCCATTGTTTACATTTACTTAATTTCATCTTCTTTTCGAACAACGGCTCTATTATAAGGCATATTTCCTTTGTTTTATAAATACCATTTGCCTTTTGGGACAGATCAATTTGCATTGCTATGAAAACGTATTTACAGTTTTCCTCTGTTTTTGTTTTTTGCTTTTTTCTCTACACTTCTTTTATTCAAATCACCGCACAAATATTGTTTGGGGAAATTTAGATGATTAAACAAAAAAACATGAGTTTTAAAGTGATGACCTTATTAGACTTAGATCTATTTGTCATTTTGTTTACACAAGTGTAAAACAAAAATAAATTTTGTTTAGAATAGCTCTCTGGACAATTTCTTTTTTTTTTTTTTAAGTGCAGCCTTTAAAAATAGTAGAATATATTATTATTATTTATTATTACTTATTTGTTATAGGAAAAAGTTGTCAAAACTGACCTGGCCCTATATCCCATTTTAGATCATTAATTTAATATGATTAAACTTTAATTCTATTTTTAGAAAACTGAGTTCAGTATAACAAAACAAATCTAGGGCTGATTATTACTTAACCTACAGAACAGATATAAATAATTATCTAAACATAAAATATGTCAAAAACACATGACTGAATTAAAAAAAAAAAAAAAATGTTACATAAGCGAAATTCATTGACATCACAACATAAAACAACAATCAAAGCACCGAAGGACTCCCTTGCACAAGGTCATAGTCCATGATTTAACAATAACAAAGAGAGACTGGCATCCATGGGAAAGACTTGAGGCCTTAACCACTACTGACCAACAACCCTCAAGGGTTTGGGGAAAATACTTGGGGATCTACATCTTATCCAAAACACACACAAAATTTCAGAAACATACCATTGTTAAAATAATCAAACATATGGCAGGGTACTGCTTTGCTTTCTTAAGATCTGGACTATTTGGAAATGTGAATTTTGGTCTCTACCAGGAGTATGTTCAGCCTTCAGTACAGAACCTTAAGCTCATCACACAGTTGTTCTGCAATAGAACAAAGATTTAAAAAACAGCAGTATGGGCAACTCTATTATTTCTTTTTAAATGTAGGTTTTGATTGGCTTACCAAAGTCTGGAATTAAACACAATTCAGATACATTAACGTCACATTAGACGAGTCATTTAGCCCCCAATAAAACATTCAACACAGTGAAATAAAAAATTTTTTGTAAAGGATAATGGGTCTGAATGTTTCACTGGTGATATTAAAGACTAAGCCAGATTTAACCAATTCCTGATCCCAGTTGTTGCTGCTAAGGGTTAAATTATATTAAGAGTAAACTCATGCTACTTGTTCTTTTTTTTAATGAATATTCCCCCAGGTTATATTTTTTTTCCTACAGTGCACATATTTATTTCTTAAGTCTACAGTGCACATATTTATTTCTTAAGTCTATGAATCCCTATCAATCCCAAATCAGTATTAAAGTTTAACTATTTTAAAAATTTAAGGGCATAACAATTACTTGAACTGGGCTATCCTGTCTAATATTATAATCACAAGCAGCAGAGAGAGAGCTTTATTCAGACACTATATATACACCTGGCGCCTGCATTAGTATACAAGAGAGCTCTAATCTTCCATCTATCAGCAAAGACTACATTTAAGGTTGTAATACGTCCATCCGTGGTTCCTAAAACTGTGAGTGCTAGATTAGTGACACCTATCACCTGTCCCCTAAACATGGCAGAATATCCAAGAATAAATCTCACCCAGCCTTCCAATCTCTGGTATTAAAATAAGTAACAGTTTCATGATTCTATACATCAGCTGACAGCATCTGACATTAGGTTTAGGAAAATCCATTTTTCACATAGGACAAGACTGAATGGATTTTCACTTAATGAATGAAATCATGATCTAAAAGTTTTGTTTTATCCAGGTTATCATATTCTGTTTTTATAATGTGTTTGATAAACTGAACAATTAAAAAGAGATAAATAAAAAAGAAAGAAATCTGAGTGAACACTTGTTCACCTCACCATGTGTCTTTTTAAACTGATAATCATTTAACATTAACTTTTGAAGAATGACTCAACAATCTTATCAGAAACATTTTCTTGATTGTCAAAAAAGGTTTTTAATATAAATCTGCTAGGGGTGTGAATACTATTGTTGATGACATTAACTCTAAGCATTTATTTTAGATCTTACCTATTTAAGTCATGTCTATTAGGGTCAGACACAGTTTTAATGACTATATTAATTGCAAATAATGATCTCCACATTGTTTTCCCTCAGGATGACAGTGTACTTAAGGAGATTGATATCAGCCACCATGTTAAGGAGGGCTGTGAAAAAGCGGACCCCTCTCAGTTCCAGTTACTGAAGGTCCTGGGACAAGGATCCTATGGAAAGGTAATACAAGTTTGATAACTTAAGCATTATGTAAAGGAATACCAAAATACAAATATGGTGTAACTTCATACATAAATTAAATAAAGGTTATGATGCAAACAACACATTTATGAAACTAAATCTGGCAAGTAGATCAGAGTTGGTTCAGACTCTGCTGGCCTTTATCTCAGGCTCTGTGTTAAGATTTTTCACTGTTTCTGTCACAATCACAAAACCTTGTGCACTAGATAAATGTTAGCTTCAAAAGGTTGATTCATCATGAGCCTGAGCAGCCGATCAGATGGAGACTTTGAGAACCGCCTGTAGACAGGGGAAAAACCTGAATAATGAGATCTCATTTATAAGATTCAGTTGTTAAATCCATCAAGATCCAAATGTAGGGCACAAGAAAGTAAGTTGTTTTGGTGGATTATTTAGAGATAGCATCAAGCTTCTTGACTGCAGCAGTTAAATGCATCAGCCAATCATGTATGCCATCAAATGGAAGAAAAATGTAGGCAGTTATTTATGGGTTAAAAATATTTGAATGACATTAAAACTGTTAAGATAATGTGCATCACTCATCTTTTTGCAAGTCTTTAAAAAATCTAACTAATAAAGAAATAAAATATAACTGATTTTGAAAAGACATTGTCATGACTCATTCCAACAGTTTGACTAAAATGGAATATTATGTATCATCTGTTCCATATTAATATAGGATCAATTTAATATTTCCATCATTTTAATTCTTTCTAAGGCGGATAGGGACAGATTTTTACCTTATTTTAATTTTGTCAAGATTCACTGTGTGGATTCGATTTACTTTAAGATATATATA
>NW_015150458.1:2202273-2204802 GCF_000732505.1 Cyprinodon variegatus | reverse complement strand
CTTGAAGTAACAAACGCATGGACTTATTATTCAGCGTCACTCCATATATTTCTAATTTATACTATATTCCAGAGACAAAACAGTGAAATTCTAGGAACCTCTTTAAATATACAGGTCAAAGGGCAAGAGCTGACAGGTTATTTTTAGCTGGAGTTTGAATGTGTTTGTTATTTTCCACAAAGTGGTCTGCTAATAACAAGCTTTCTATTTACAATTATCTGTAGATTAGCTGTCTTCACAACAGCTTCATAGACCACTAAGCTCATTTAAATAAAGTAAGCACACACACTGACTTGTTGATTAGAGGTCTGCGTTGGCCAGACATTCATCCCTGGCAATCACTGGCAAGCGGATGTTGTTTACAAAGCTTGCTAGCAGACAATTGAGGTCGGAACTCAGTGTGGCCTGGATTGCCTGCTTACATGGCTCAGTGTGCTGCTCTTCTTTGACTCACTGTTGTAGCTCCAATGCAGCCCTAACAGGAATGTAATTGAAATAGGATGGTAACTTAAATGTACTTTAAGCTTGCAACTTACAAATAGTAATTTTAATTACCATTCTGACATTCTCACAAAAGTTGCTTTATCCACCTGTTATGGTTTTTAATCACAACAGATTTTTAATCATTTTAATGAACAATATGACTAAACTTAGTTGGTTCTTCTTAACATGTGTTACTTATTTCTAGGTGTTCCTGGTTAGAAAGATCAGAGGAGTGGACAGAGGACAGCTCTACGCCATGAAGGTCCTGAAAAAAGCTACTCTAAAAGGTGATTCAATCAAATGCAAACTATTAGGTAAAAGTAAAATATAAAAGAAACAAAAAGACGAGATTTTCTTATCCTTTGCACATGCATCCACAGCAACCCCTCGCACATTAATTTTGTAGAAGAATAGTTAGATAAAGATATATTTGATGCTTTGCAATGCAAAAAACATCTCTTACAGATGCAAATGCTAATATACTGAAATTAAAATAGGCTTTGCGTGTAAACATCCTGTGGTTGTCAGATTTCTGACTTCATATGCCCTACATTCAAGGGATTTGGAGTAAAACAGGTTAGTTTGTACTCTTTACTCAAAAAAACATATTTTTTTTCCATCTGGTGGGATTACCATAAACTAGAGGAAAGCAGGTTTAGATGTCATGTGCTAATCTAGAGCATTTGTACAAGATTTAATCCTCTTTACACACACCTCTGGAATTGGAAGAATCGCTGCCTCGTCCCTAAAGGAGACACATGCTTAATTATATTGTGAATCTGCATTGCCAGAATTTAATAGCACATTATGCCAGTTAAGGTAATACCTGGTACTTACAATGGTCAGCAACAAATGCAGAAAAATGTAAGTATTACAATTTAGATTTAACTTATTAAACTTTTGACAAAGATAAGATAAGATAAAGTGAATGGAATTGATATCTGTATGCATCTGAGAACCTTTTCTAAACATTACAATTCAAGGAGACTATTTCATTATAATTTACCTCATTCTTTTTCATTTGAAAGATTTACCCTCTATGGAATCATATGTTTGTCAATACTAAATACTTCAAAAATAGTAGAAATGTATTATTATGTGGTTCAAATATTGTTTTAAAGCTCTATTGTTAAGCTCTCTAATGTTAACATTATGTTTTTGTAATTTTAGATCCTTACTTTTAAACATTTTTTGGCATTAGTCAGTGGATATTAAAGTATTTTTAGAAAGTTGCTCTTCAGTTAATGACATCTTCTTTTTTTAGTGCGGGACAGAGTGCGATCAAAGATGGAAAGAGATATTCTGGCAGAGGTTAATCACCCATTTATTGTTAAACTCCACTATGGTAAGTTGGAAACATTTCTTCTTTAGTCTTATGTTTTTTGCATTTGTTCAAAATAAGTTTTATACATTTTTGCCCAAATCAACTGCAACCTTTCCATTGAAAACTAAACAAAGATTGCAAAAGTTCCACTTCCTGTGAAAATGGAGTTGAAATGCTGTACACTGAAGCTGTAAGCTAGCAGAAACAAGTTGATTTTGAAAGGAAAAAAATTTGCTGAAATAGTATGATGTATCAGAAAACAGAAATGCTTCATAGCTTGTCTTAAACCAAAAAATAGAGGAAACAAGCTGAAGCTAACAGCAGAAACATGGCCAAAATGTTGTGAATTACTAAAAATTTTTCTGAATTATTAAAAAACAGAAAAGCTTGATGCTGTTCCTGAAAGATAGCAGAATCAAGTCAAAGTTGACAACAAACAACCTGCTGAGATCTATTAAATCAAAATAAATAGCAGAAATATTAGAAGAAGAAAGCTGTTATCGCATTGGGTTAAAGAGAAATACTATCAACTTTAAAAGGCTTAGCCTCTTACACCCTAAGGGGGTATAAATAAATTTCTGCCTGACAAAAACACACAAAAGTAAATAACTTATAGCCTCAAAGCTATTAGATTTAAGAAGAAACTTTTGGTACGTCTGTAAAGGTAAGATGTCATAGAATGGTTTTCTGGTGTCAGCACCATTGTAGCTTTGACCCTGCCT
>NW_015150458.1:2200555-2201826 GCF_000732505.1 Cyprinodon variegatus | reverse complement strand
TAGGCGGAGAGGCCATTTTGGCACATTTATCCATAAATGTCACCAAACTGTGCCAAATATGTTTTTTACATCAATACTGGGGGTTTGGTAAGATTACGAGGTCACGTAGCAGCTGGACCCGCCGGTGGGTCCGTAGGGTTCAAGGGGTTAACAAGGTGATTTTGCCCAAAAATAATTGCAGAAATGTAATAAATAAAAATGACTTAAAAATGATGAAAACTACACATAAAAAAAAAAAAAAGAAATGTAGGATATGGTATTAAATGAAGAACTAGGTGTTTGGAAAGTTGCTGAAACATCAAGAATCGGCTTACCAGTTGGAAATAAATGCACAAGTGTTGATCAACAACTGAAGAAAGTGTAAACTTAAATAGCTCTACAAGCCGGAGTTATTTCACAAACACTAGAGGCAAGACAGACCATGAGAAGCAAACTAAGGGGAAATAGAGAGAGGCTGACAGAAAGGTAGAAAAAGGTTCTTCACAAGCTAAAGTTACCTTAAAAATACTGGTTATTCGAAATAGTTTTTGAAATGTTGAAAATGACGATATTTTAAAAATACAAGGACCGAAGAAGCATAGGGAAGCATACTATTAAGAAGCATGTTGGATGAAATGATGGACTAAGTGTTCAAACTGTTGGTGAAATGTAACAAAATAAAAAAAATAATAATTGTGATTAAAGAAAGAAAGTTCTCCCAGTAGATACAAAAGACAAATTTAGACACAAATCTAACAACAAATTTTATATCATGTTAGATAGTTGAATAAATGTAAAATATGTCTAGATACTTTAAGCAAGAAATTATTGCTGACAGGCAATTAATACAAGGAATTTCCACAAATGTGATGCAAGGATTTGCAAATCACAAACTGGGTTTGAAAGATTCTCATGGTAGTGTAGAACAATGCGGTCTAAGTCTGAAGAATCCGGGTGTTGCAGACTTGCAGATTTTAGTTGGACCAGTTTGAATGTAATCAAAATGCAAAGAAAACCATTAACATAGATATTAAATGACTTTTCAAAAATTAAATTGGTGGTACACAAAACAAACACAGGAGCTGAAATGTTCTTCTGTTAGGGTAGAACTATGTAGGTCATGTTTTATGAGTCTACAGTAGGGGCCGGATTTATCAAGATCCAATTTTGCGTGCAGTAATTTGCGCTCGCAAACTAGAATTTTGCGCGAGGGGCTGAACCATGGTTTGCGGGTGATTTAACAAGAGCGATTGCATAACTGGTGGCAGGTGCAAAACTGTTGGAGACGCCCT
>NW_015150458.1:2196918-2199173 GCF_000732505.1 Cyprinodon variegatus | reverse complement strand
CGTCGGACAGCACTTCTGAAAAACGAGATTGGGAGATCCCAGCTCTCGCTGCAACCGTACACTCCTCCCACAAGACGCACTTTTGCGTGTAAACGCCCCATATTGCATATTCATTGCAGAAAAAGTACTAAATGGATAAGAGGCGCTATTTAGCACGTTTTAAAGACCAAATCCTTTTAGCACGCTGTTGATAGATCCGTTTGTACATTTTTTAGCGTGCGCAGTCAAATAGCTCACGTTTTAATACACGCAAACCTTTGATAGATCCGGCCCTAGGTGTTGTAAATTTAAAATAGAGCAAAGAAATTAAAGTAAAATCATTGATGTCAAAACAAAGTTCCCATGCACAGTAAGACAAGGATGTAGATGTATTTACCTAAACACACTTACATCTATCCAAACAGAAATGTTTAACCAAAATTGTACAGATGCTGCTTTGCTATGGAAACTAACTGACATGCAGCTCTGTCCTTCAATGTTAAAACAGTGCAGACACATCATCTGCTTTGTAACTGGAGGACAGTACTTTATTCTTCAACCTTCAAATATATATATATATATATATATATATATATATATATATATATATATATATATATATATATATATATATATATATATGGTTCAAGTTTGAGTTCAGTGGGGGCAACAGTGGCATCAGGAGTTTGCCTCACACCGGAAGTTTACCAGGTCACAACCCAGCTTTGGCTTTCTCTGTAGTTGTATTCTTGGGCAAGTGGCACACTGTCAGTGAGCCCCATCATGCAATATCAGTTTGTGCATGAGTGGGTTAATGACTAAATATAGTGTAAAGCACTTTGGAGTCCTATGACTTAAAAAAGCACTACATAAGTACAGTCCATTTACCATTTATTGATGCTACTGTAACTAGTCAGTTTACAAAAAGCAATAGAAAATATTTTTAGTATTTATTCAGGTTTGTTCAGTTTTTTTAATCCATCAAATACTGACTTTTGTCAAAATACTGCAAAGTAATTATGTTTTATGAAACGTGCATATCTCTGTATGTGTGCAGCTTTTCAGACTGAAGGGAAGCTCTATTTGATCCTGGATTTCCTCAGAGGAGGAGACCTTTTCACTCGTCTGTCAAAGGAGGTGAGAAAAAAAACATTTGGATCTATGTTGAGGCTAAACTCTATTCAGTTTTTGCATCATTTAGAAGTCATTTGGGGTTAAGTATGCAACTTTTATAACCTAAATTTTTTTTTAGATACTTCTCTTAGAGATGAATAAAAGAACAAACCCGTGTAGTGATTTGCTACCAGGAAAACCTTCTGATGTCTGAGTAATTCACTGTTTTTACCACTATAGGTTATGAGCGACATGTCTAATTTGAGATTTGGTGAACTGTTACTAAATCTGCATCCCTTTATTTGTCCAGGTAATGTTTACAGAGGAGGATGTGAAGTTTTACCTTGCAGAGTTGGCTCTGGCCTTGGATCATCTACACAGTCTGGGGATAATCTACAGAGACCTTAAACCTGAAAAGTACTACAACATTAAGACTATTTTTTGATAGAATTCTATATATCTAAATCCTTTAAGGGTCATTTCTAACATTGCTTGTCTTTTCTGTCAGTATTCTCCTGGATGAAGAAGGACACATAAAGATCACAGGTCAGAATAACTAGCTGCAAACAGCAATTTCTTTGTCTGATTTCTGTCCAGTCTTCACTCACTCAGTCTCCATGTTCCTGTTCAGACTTTGGACTGAGTAAAGAAGCCATTGACCATGATAAAAGAGCCTACTCCTTCTGTGGAACCATTGAATATATGGCTCCTGAGGTTGTAAACAGGAGAGGACACACACAAAGTGCTGACTGGTGGTCCTTTGGGGTCCTGATGGTGAGAACTCTTCATTTAAGCTAAATAATCAAAATTAAGGTGAACCTTTTTTTACTTTTGTGACCTGAGATTTAAGTTATAATCAGAGGTGCGTAGACTAGCCAAAAACAAGTCGCATGACTAACAGTTAGTCAAGTATTAGTCAAGTAAAATTAGAAAGCAGTTATTGAAGAAATTACTCAAGTATGAGTTAAAAAAGCACCTGGTAAAATGGCTACTGAGCAGTTGTTGACTCATCATCTTTCTTACATAACATCATACTTAATGTTTTAAGTGATGTAATCAGAGATCAGACAGGCATTTTCATCCATCCATCCATCCATCCATCCATCCTTCCATCCATCCATCCATCCATCCATCCATCCATCCATCCATCCATCCATCCATCC
>NW_015150458.1:2155308-2193451 GCF_000732505.1 Cyprinodon variegatus | reverse complement strand
TTTTAAAATTCTGTTTTCCAGTTTGAAATGCTGACAGGATCCCTGCCATTTCAAGGAAAAGATCGGAAAGAAACAATGGCACTTATTTTAAAGTAAGGATAAAGAACCATATTTTCTACCTATTTAAACAAATAAAAAAATGTTGAACAGCTTAAAGAGATAGACCGATACATTAGCCAGCCGATTTTTTTGTATCAGTACAGCCGATATGTGCAGGCATTGGCAGATTCATTGGTGCATTCGGCAGCCATGCCTTTATATCATGTGAAGGGCATGCCTTGCTGCTCCCTCTATCAGCTGCCCATAGTTAATGTTTTGTTTGATTTGAGGCATATCTAAAAAAAATTCATGTACAGTAGATCGAGGAAAAAAGAGCAATATCAGCTCTAAGAATCAAATCAAGTCATATGAAAATAGTCGGTATTGGCATCAGCCTTAGAAAGCTGTATCTGTCAATCTCTACTAACTTCCAATTAGTTGAAGAACGATTGTATTGATGTTTTGTTGTAAAAAGAAATCTCTATGTACTGACATTATGAGTGGGAGTGGTGGTCTATTGGTTAGGGCATAGAGCTTGGAAGCCTGAGGTTGTGAATTCGAAATCCACTTTCATAGACTGCCACTCTGGGTCCCTGAGCAAAGACCCATAACCCAACACTGCTCTGCGGGCGCCCCACGATGGCAGCCCACTGTTCCCCAAGGGGATGGGTTAAATGCAGGGAGTGAATTTCGTTGCTCCATACTTGTGACAGTGTAATGACAATAAAAATGCTGGAGAAAATAGAAAATTATGACTTTGATGCTGTAGATAATTGCCCATAGCAATAGCATGCTATTATATCACTGGATGTTATGTCCTGTTGTTCTATCTCAATTTTCACACCTTTGCCCTTTCATTGTTTGAAACTGTCCTAATTTAGTTTTTATTTTTTTCTTTACTGTAGGATACTATCAGACTTTAATATGTATAAGTACAGTTTGTACCTACATGTGTCTTGTCTGTCCAGGGCAAAGCTTGGAATGCCACAGTTCCTCAGTCCTGAAGTACAGAGTTTATTGAGAGCACTCTTCAAGAGGAATCCTGCCAACCGTCTAGGTCTGCTGTTCAAACATCTCTGTACATAACTGATCTGTTAACACCAAAGTGATACAATTGTTTTAAACATGTTTATATTTTAACTGATTTAAAATTAGCATATTGTGCTGAAACGAGCCAAACAATGAACATATTGTAGACTCTAAGGTGGTATAGAACCTGTTCATAGCTACCTTGATCTCTGTTAAATTTTTCCAAAGACTTTGTGAGTTATGAGGGTCTTTCTTATTTTGTCATCTGTATAACAAATTGGTGTATAAATGTGCATTTTTTTAATGTCTGTGTTTGTTTTCCTCTATGCTGTAGACAATTACATATTTTTTATTCATGTCTTTCAGGTGCTGGACCAGAGGGAGTGGAAGAAATTAAGAAACACCGCTTCTTTGCGTCCATTGACTGGAATGTAAGTTTAACTTAATAGCAGCATTCTAAGATAATTAACACTGGACATCATTAAAATAATTATAAGATACTTTAGCACATTTTACATGACATGAAAAATGCTGCAAATAATGCATTAAATTACATGATGTGCAATTATTTTAAATAGCATTTTCAATAAATTCTGTCCTGGTGCAAGCAGCTTCCATTTAATCTGTTTTCTTCTGTCGTTTTTATCTGACTGTGTTTGTTATCTTTAAAAGCCTTTCACTCAGAGAGTTTTCTTATTGTGATATGACTTGAAAATGATGCACATCCATCATGGGGCTTTAAAATCCTTAGTTTGATGTGCACTGCCTGAAACGGACCATTCTCTGCATTGTAATCCCTCTTGTCCTGACTGAGATCTTCTTTATATAGTATCTCAAAGCGTGCTGTATCATAACTGGAGACTGTCTTACAGTCCCTGGGAGATACTTAGATGTGTCTCTTTGTTTTTTCACTTTGTTGAAGTGAAATGCCACCCTATATAGCCCCTCAAGATCTAGATACCTGAAATACATGGAGTGGATCTAATCCACCTGTGAAGAATTACCGCCATGGAGCCTTTGGACTACATAGGTGACTTCGGCCTAGGTGACATAAACAAGTTGGGAAACAACTCTGAGTTCCAGGTCTCCACTTTCACCAGATAAGGCATGATGGCTAGATCAATGAGATCTTAAATTACTCTTGTCACTGTCTTACATTTAAGGTTGTTAAATCCCCACCTACTACAGAAAACAGTGCTGGCTAAGCCCTGTTTCCCCTTCACAGGCCTGGGATAATTTGCTAGAATCACTTTCCTTCATGGCTTTACATGTTTTGCCTAAGCCATCCAGGCTCAACTTCATCTTAACAGCATCTCTTACTGAGGATGTCTACCAATGGGGGTTACCACTGTGACAGACATTCCAGACCTTTCTGCCATAGCAAACATAGTCAGAAGGATGGTCTACTGGAATTCTTTGTCACTAGCCGGCCCCCAACATTCCAGAAAAATTCTTCTTGAATTGGCTTTTGAAGACGTCCCTTAGTGAGGGCTCCTCCAGACATTACCAGCAGACCCTCAATAGATTTCAAAACATTAGTCTGAAGGTTAAAAAGAAATGGCTACAAAGTCAATCACGGACCTCCAGTTTAAGGGGCTCTGATGCCAAGTGCACTGATCAGGACATTCTGCTTTTTTCTGTTTGCTCATCTCTCCTACCACACCAGTACTCTTCCCCTCATCACCATCTGTTGACTTTCAGCCACATTTTCTCATATGTCACCGTTTGCATAATGTCATGAGCTTTCAAAATAAGAGGTTTATGGTTTCCTCTATGTAAATAAATCATCACTCTGAGAGACAGGTGGGTTTCCCTGCTACTATTTTAGATCATTCAATATATCATCTTTTTTTAATGCATTTTTAAGGGATCACTTTCAAAAAGATATGAAAATATAATAAAATGCAGAGCCATACGCCCTAAAACCAGTCATAGTAGCTGTTGCACTAGTGACACCTACAGGCCATAATCATGAATAATAATGTTCAGTTTTCAACAGGCAGTACAATAAACATAGTTCATCCCTTTTGAATCATTCAATATTAATTGCTTTGTAATTCATTTTGGCTTATTTACCTCAAATTACTTTTTAGCATGTTGTGGAACTGCTTAACTGCTGTACTTCATGTTGTCCTTTAAACTGGCATTAAAATAGGCCTTGTCCAAAACCTGGGCTTAAGTTTCTTTTTGGGAGTCAAAACCTGTTAAAGGTGCATGTAAAATACCCTCTTATAAGCCAAAACACATATTATGTGCTAAAGTGCCCTCTCACGAGTAAAAGCACATGTTAAAGTACCTTCTTGGGATCTTAAACTGTGTGTCAAAGTGCCCTCTACAGTGGTGAGGACTTGCTATATGTGCTCTCTTTTTTCTTCCGCCACGTCCTTAAAAAAGTCAATGGTAAATACTGTAGTGTTCTGTCCATTGTGGTGTTTACTATGGTTAGACAAGCATAAATAGTTTAACTTAAATGTGGGGAATATATTTTCTTTGATATTAAAAAAAAACAGTTTTTGTTCTTTAAAAACAACTTGACTATTGTACAATAAAAATCTATAGTCCCAATATTTTACATCTTCCTCTAAATATACTATGGTTTCACAGGTTGCATGTCTTTCTGTTGTAAAGCCCATTGTTGTTGATGCAATATTGCTGTTTTCTACCGTAGAAACTGCTCAGGAAAGAGATGAGGCCTCCTTTCAAACCGACTGTTGGAAGACCTGAAGACACCTTCCATTTTGACCCTGAGTTCACTTCAAGAACACCAACAGGTAATGCAGACCCATGCATTGACATATAGACATAACAATTCAATTTCAAAAATGCTTTACTGATCCCCAAGGAAAATTAAATGTTGTAATAACTCATATGTTGTTGTAGCTGTTGTTAGATGTAGGCATATTCTGTAGATTCAAGCCTTTAACTGAAAGTTGTTTAAAAGTCTTCTAAAGGGAAATTTTTGGGGATTCCTCTTCGTAAAATCATCTCTACAGGTTCTAGAAGAGGTCCTAGAACAGAAAACAATATTCTACAACATCAGCTCTGACCACTTATGCCCCAGGAAAGCATTTATCTGTTAGAATGTAATTATATTTTAGTAATCTGTGTTTAGGGAACACTGTCCAATTGATTAAATGGAGTAATAAATAAATGCAAGTATCCTAACATTGGTAGATTTACTTGTAAATCTTATATCTACTTATGTTTGAGTATAATTTCTGTTTTCAGATTCTCCAGGGATTCCTCCAAGTGCAAACACACATCAACTGTTTCGTGGTTTCAGTTTTGTTGCAACTAATCAAAACCAAGAGGCCCCCGTTGCTGCTGTAGTTCCTTCCCGTCAGGAAGTGAACATTAACCCAATAGCTCAGGTTTGTAGCTTTGAGCAAAAAACCTCCAGTGACACAGAGCGCCTGCAATTCTTAGAGTTTATTCTATTTACAACTTGACAAAGATAAATCACACAATATATAAAACACATATTTCAGTCAGACAGATAACTGATTTTTATTTTTATTTTAAATGAATATTAAATATGACACTATGATCTGTGTTCTCTAACAGCATATCCGGAGCGATGTGGCATTCAAAGATGTGTATGAGCTAAAGGAAGAAGTCAAACAGACAGGAGCCTTTGTCTGCAAAAGATGTCTGCACAGAATTACTGCTGTGGAATATTCAGTAAAGGTATGATGATTATTTCAGACACTCTTTTTACTGAGATTTGTTATATTTGAGGATGGTTCAGTGTGGCTAAAAAAAGTTAAACTAACATAAAAAGAGACTTTTTGAAGGTGGTTTTGATACAGAAAACAATAATCTCACTTCATTTATACAACATCTTATAAAATGTTAAAACTACCTGCAAAATAATTTTGACATGCTGATGATGGCTATTTACAAGAAATACCCATAAAATGTTACATAGTTGTCATTTGTAACAAACTGTATCTTCCTATTTATTTATTCAGATTATTGACAGAGCCAAGAAAGATCCATCAGATGAGATTGAAATACTATTACGCTATGGGCAGCATCCAAATATAATTACACTGAGAGATGTGAGTAAAAAGAAAAAAAGAATAAAGATAAATTGAATGTCAGGCTGCTGCTCCTTTTTCTTAGAACGTATCTGACTTAAAGGTTTTTTCATCTTCTCTCTTCCTCTGAATGTAGGTCTTTGACGATGGACAAAGTGTTTTCTTAGTTCTGGATGTAATGCGTGGGAATGAATTGCTGGACAGAGTTTTGAGGCTGCCAAATTTTACAGAGAAGGATGCATCTGACATCATTTGCACGCTAACCAAGACTGTGGAGTATTTACACTCCCAGGGGGTAAGACTGTCATTCTGAAGTCCAAACTATAAGAGAAAATATTAAAAAAACAAATTATTTTTAATCAAATTGGGGGCAAAAAAAAAACCTAGATAAAGCGACTATTGGCACCTTAAAGGTACTGAGGAGGATTTTTGTAAATTTTTTAAGAGACCTGCCCTCTCCACTTAAAAAAAAAAGCACATTCACAACCCTGTACTTGCTCATGAGAGGGAACGCCAATGAACATGTTTGAGAGCATGCACAAGCTCATTTCTCCTCATGCATGCTCTGTTTAAATGTTGCTGCATGCATAGCTCATACAAGCTTACTGTGCCCAAGCGTCCGCCCTAACCCCTAAATCCCTCAATCACTATATAAAGCGGGGACTATATAGTGGACTTTATAGTGAACTCAGTTAACTGACCATTCGGACAGATGATCACTGCTTTTTGCGCAGAAAAATATAGCTAATTGGACGAGCACGTAGGACGGCCTTACGTAAACATATCAGCAGAATGATTGGCTATTAAGGGGACCACTTATTTAGATGATCCACCTGGAAATAAAAGATCGTCCTCTATACCTTTAAGTACAATTAGTATATGTGAAAATTATGCTAATTTATACTTTTATGTTGATCAAAGTATCTAATAATCAATTTAAACTGAATGGTTAAAACTACTGCAAGTGTGACCATAAAGGCTGGTAGAGGGGTAAGATATTTATCTACACTGTTAATAATTATGGAGAGTGCTGTATGCATACAATGAAGGTTGTATTATAAGAAGATCCTTTAGAAGTATTCATATATTCAGCACAGTAAGAAACAAGAGGTTGGTTTATTGTTTCAGGTTGTTCATCGAGACTTGAAGCCCAGTAACATCTACTATTCTGATGAGGCTGGACTCCCAGAATCGATCAGGATATGTGACTTTGGTTTCGCCAAACAGCTCCGAGCTGAAAATGGCCTGTTGATGACACCATGTTACACAGCTACATTTATGGCTCCTGAGGTACTTTTATTACTATTCAGCATTGTGACATAAAACATATCCTGTCTCATTAACTTTACTCCAATGAGGAAACCTGTCACAAAGACTGACTATGTTGCATAAAATTTGTTTGTTTAGGTTTTAAGGAAACAGGGTTATGATGCAGCCTGTGACATCTGGAGCCTGGGGATCCTTCTCTACACAATGATAGCTGGGTTGGTGTGAAGTTTTAAAGCAATAACACTGCCTTAGCTGTCAGCTTTTCAAAATATAAATTATCAACCTGTTGTCAGCATTAAGCTTGTGTATTTTTATGATTCCCTGCAAATAATCCCACTACTGCAGTGCTATAAATAATCTCCTCTGGAACAAAAACAGTACAGGCAATAAGACAGAAGGTCATTCCAAGGATGAATTCATCTTCTCCTCTCTGCTGTTTATGTTCTTTGCTGGAGAAGTTTGAATTTTTGTCTCTATAAACTGTAAATAAAAGTATTTCCCAGAGTGTTATTCAGTCTATTTCACTGTTTAGTTGCTAAGTTAGCGCATCATTAAATAACTGTCGACTTCTCACTCTTCTTTAGTTTCAGCCCGTTTGCCAGCAGCCCTAATGACACAGCAGAGGAGATCCTGGCCCAGATTGGTAGTGGGAAAGTTGTGATCACAGGAGGAAACTGGGACTTAGTGTCTGAAGCTGCCAAGGTTACATCTTACTCTTCTCAAACACAAAATTTTAAAATCCGCCTTTGCTATTGTGGCACTAATGCCTTCACATAATCATAATAATAAATGTTCGTTACCTGTGCATGTCTACCAGGACATTGTGATAAAGATGCTCCATGTGGACCCACACCAGCGTCTAACGGCCCCACAGGTAGGATTTGTTCAATTACACTAAACAAACAACAAAAGTTAGGTAGTCTGGGTGTTTAATTCACATTCTCTCAAAAATGGCCTATGTACATTTATATATGGAAAAAAAAATGTCCAAACATTTTTTTTTTTTGGGAGGGAGTGTTGGCCTAGTGGTTAGAGCGGTCTTCAACAGGGGGTCCGCAACCGCTAGGGGGTCCGTAGAGGTCCTGCATGGGGTCGTGAAAGTTTTGGTTCATTTGACTTTTTTTTATATATTCCATCTTGCAATTTTTTTCCACTAATTGAAATGTATTTAAATGCACGTTAACATGAGTTCAACACACTGTAGTAAACAGATAAATGGAGGCAGAAGATGTCTTTCAGTCATCAATGCAAACATTCAGCGATACATAGGAGCTCTTTCAAGCTGGGCACCATTTCATTCACAACACCTGTCCCATCAACCAGGAATCAGAAATACTTTAATAACCCCAGGGCGAAATTACTTTTGTTACATTACTCTATCTGTAATAGAGTGACTATAGGACCAGTTTGATAAAACAATTACATACAATATGTATAATTAGGGGGTCCCCACTCCATCTCGCCATCAGTTTAGGGGTCCTTGGCCTGGAAAACGTTGACGACCCCTGGGTTAGAGCAGTGCGCCTTTGCTCTGAGAAGGTTGCAAGTACCCGGTTCCCCACAGCCTGCACTATGGGTTCCTGAGCAAGACCCTTAACCCCACACTGCTCCCTGGGTGCCACACAATGGCAGTCCCCTGCTCCCCAAGAGGATGGGTTCAATGCAGAGAGTTTATTTCTTCATTGTGAGATCAATAAAGTTATATTTCTATCTTTCTCCATTTCTATATAACTGGATGAACACCTTTTTTTAATTTTGTATAGAAAATTTCATGTACTTTTAACCAGACAGAGGACTAGTATAAACTATTCTACCATTTCAGTTACCGGGTTTGGCTTTTTATGCATATGAGCAAAAAAAAATAAAATAAATCAAGTGGAAACTTTCATAGGAAGCTAGCGATTAGTGGAAGCAGTTCTGTTGTATTTAGCAGAACTCATTAAAGCTGAAATGCAATGGCCACAAAGATTTTTATTAGAAGCAGTCTTGAAAACCTCTTCACATTTGACATCACTGAAATAAATCACTTAACTGGACAGTCAGGGAGCCAGAATGAGAACAGGGACCAAGCAAAACCAGATCCTGATAAATGTAACAGAAAACAACAAGATCACTGTTAAATGAAACTGGATAAGCAAGGATTTTGGAGATGTAAAACATTTATTAGATCCAGCAGAAGATGGGCCGCAGATAACTGACCTCACCAGAAAATTATAAGTGTGTGACCAACTATACTTGATTTATTATATTATTGATAGTTTTTTTTCTTTTTAGAGCATTGTGCTATTTTAACTGTTCCCAGTCCTTTGCTGTTTATAATGTTCTGCTACCAACTTGTAATAAATATGGATTAGAAATAAATGATCACTTTTACTGCAATGCTCTTTAGGTTCTTCGACATCCCTGGATTGTAGAGAAGGGGCAGCTCTCTGACAGACCTCTTGCCAGGCAGGATGCCCTCACCGTCAAGGTCAGACACTTTCTACATGTAATTCTACGATCTGGCTTCAAGGATCTATGATCTCTGCCTCAGTAAAATTTCCAAATATTTTAATTAAAGAACCTAAAAAAATAAAACAACTGATTGCCTTAATACCTTTTCTAAATACTACATAGGATTCTAGGTAGTTCATTTAAAAATGAAGAAAAGACTGAGGAATTTACTATTAGATGACCCAATGGTTGTTATGTTGTAAAATAATATATGAAACTGAAGCAAACACTTGAAAAGTGATTAGAATTTATATTTCAAAACAGAACACTGACGTTAAAAAATCCAGTTTTACCAAAGAAAACAAAATCTCAGAGAAGTGGAATGAAAATTCATTACTTAGACTAAGACTTAGACAACTTTTATTTGTATACAAAGCAAAATTTCATTAAGTACTGCTTTTCAGACAGTAAATGAACATTTTCTTTTCCATAAAGTGCAACAGTGAGCAAATGTAAACAGCGTGGGAGGAAAAAATATTGTGCAAAAAAATGGATTGATGTGAGGGCCTTGATATGGAAATTCAGAGATAGTAGAAAAGACTTAAAAACGTACACCTCAGACTATATTTCAGTAATCTGTGTTAATGTATAGTAATTTCAAGTTAAAGTATCATTGGGTTGTAGACAAATTGTTTTGTTCAGTAAAAGTATTTCAATTCCTTTGCATTTAAGCAATTCTTTACTTAAATGCTTCCAAACAGAATATATATTAAATAGAATATTTATTGCACAAAAATGTGTTGGATATTTTTAGAATCTGGATGAAAAGGTCTTTATATCTAAAATCTGAATTTTGGGTTCTGGTTATAGTTTTACTTTGTCACAAAAACTTGATGTTAATAGTGTTGCAGGACCTTAAAAGGTTCTATTTGACTATTTTCACCACATGTATCAAAAACTTAATGTATTTATCATGGTTGGATTAGTTGTTTTTAACTTGTGTTATCGGATTCTTGAACATTTTATCAATCAAGCTTAATTTTTTCTAACCTCACAGTAGATTGTTCATATTTTGAATCTAAAAGGTTTTCTGCAGTTACTGTGAATAAAATACACTATATAAAAACACTTATATTTAGCAGAAAGTTAGTCCTTTCAGGCCACATGAACATTCCTCCTAAAAGCAAAATAAACTCAGATTGTCTCTATTTATGAAATAATTATTATCAGATCGTAAGTGTTGCATGATCCCCTCTCCATCATAAATTATGACAGATAAAAAAGGACTTTAATATGTAAGTTGTACAATAGTAGTTGTTTTGCTCATTGAGATATTAAGGTAACAACCGTAGAGTAACCATAATGCTATTATGTACCAGTAATCAATAAGATGATTTTTAACTGAATTGTTTAAGTCATTTAAGCACAATATGTTTTCTATCCACCAGGGGGCGCTTTCTGCAACATATTCTGCTTTGAAACGCTGTGCCCCTGCTCCAGTTCTGGAACCAGTTCATTCCTCCAGTCTGGCCCAGCGAAGAGGGATGAAAAAACTTGGTAGTTCAAGTACCTCTCCTGAACCTAAAGAAAACGAATGACTTCAATATTAGGATGTTAAAAGGAAGGAGAAACCTAAGTCACATTAAAGGACCCACACCAAAAAAAAAAGACTCTTCTTATATATTAAAAACTATATTCTTACAAGCACAATTTGATTAAAGATTTACTCCTTACTTAGTTTTTGGTGCAATTTCCAAACTGTATCAAACTGAGCTAATGTTACACTGTGATAACAATAATTATGCATGTATTCATAAGTCTTCATTGTCCACAATGAAGTGGCTTTAGTGGCGAGGGTCAAGTTTTTACATTCAGATGCCTTCATATATTTCTGAGCTGTGCTGTAGCTATGTCACAGTTATTTTTAAAAACAGCCCTTTGGTGTTGTAGGAAACAGCTCATCTTGTCATTAACAACAACCCCACTCATTTCAGTACAGTTTAAACAAATGCAAACTTGTTCTCTTATAAAGGACGGAACCTTATTTGCAACAAACACCGTGCAATACATCCAGCTTAACTGGAACTGCCTTGCTATAAACAAAATAAAAAATGAAAACAGAAATAAGTTAAATGTACTATTCAGTGCCACAAGACCATATAATAGACCTTTTTTCACTTTTTTAGCTCATACTTTCTGGGAACTTTGATTTCTGCAAAAATATGTGTCTATTCATATGTAGAGGAGTAGTGCTGCGATAGGCACTGACTTTTATTTTCCTAATATATGATTCATAGTTAGGTGTTTGTATTGTTGTCTACATCATTTCAGTATCTGAATCTATTTGATTTAAGTTTACTGTTGAATGTATTGCTGCTGTATTTTGATGAGCCAGCAGGAAGTAGGTTTATAGGTGGGTAGCATGCAGTAGCTGTATCATGCTTTAAAACAATTCATTTCAACAAACCCTAATCACCAAACTTGAGAATCCATTATTGTATTTGACCTCTGCTGAGACTATTGATAAACTTGTTTTTTAATTACTATATCAAAGCCTGAAGATTTGAGAGCCATTGTGTTAAATGTTGGTTTGTGGTGTCCCCTACTGCAGTCCTAGTTACATCGTGTAAGATTTAGAAGCATTAACACATAGTAGGATTACAAAAAATGATCATAAAATGCAGTTGTGAGTAGGACTTATTTTATACAATGGCAGTGTTCTACCCTATGGCAGGAGAAATGAAGACTTTAATGTTCTGTAGTTAACATAAATATTGCCTTTCAGAAGCTTAAACCAAGCAACGTAATTATGGTAACATAAAGGCCCCATTGCAGATTGTGTACATTCTATATTTTTTTCATGCTGTCCCATGTCTGTTTTATTGCTTTTCCCATCCGTAACCAATGTAGATGGACCTGATTCAATTCTTGCATGGTAGGTGCTTCAGATTTAGTGTAATATACCCCATGTTGGAGGTGAAGCTGTAAAATTTATGATGTATATAATATTATGCAAATCCCATATGGAAGAGGTAAAAATCTATGTGTGTATATATGTCCAGCTTTACAACAATTATGGTGCAAAATAAATTTAAGTTTGTGTTTGTATTTATAATACAAGTGTAAATAAACTGAGATGTTGGACAGGCTGTGTGCACCTGGTCAGACGTTGAAATACAGGGCAAAGGACCCGAAGTTTTAAAAATAAAGTCTTGAAATGATAATGAGTTCAACTAAAGTGTCTAATTTGTTAGTGCACTTAAACCAATGAATGAGACCTTCACTCTACTGATAACTCCTTCTTAAACCTCATCAGACATGGTGGAAGGGTAAGGATTGCTGCCGATGAGGTACTGGTGGCTCCCGCCAAGACCTACAGTATGTGATGGAATGGTTCGCAGCTGAATGTGAAGAGGCCTGGATGAAGATCAGCTCCTCTAAGTCCAAGTTAACAGTTGGAACAGGGTGGCTTACCCGTTTCAGATTACAGGGGAGCTCCTGCTTCAAGTGGAGACGTTCAAGTATCTCAGCGTTTTTGTCAATCTCATGGAGCAAGAGACAGACAGACGGATTGGTGGAGCTGCCACTGTAATGTTAGCACTGTAACAACCTGTTGTGGTGAAGAGAGAATTAGCTGGGCCGAAAGCCAAAGCTCTCAATGTATTTACCTGTCGATTTACATTCCTAACCTTACCTATGGTCCTGAAATCATGGTCATGACCTAAAAAACAAGACCCTGGATACCAAAGGCTGAACAGAGGTATCTACATTGTTTTTTTCTCTGCATGTTGATGAGTCAAGGAACAGTACAAGTATGCAAGGGTTGAGCATGTGACCTATATACAGAGACTTTGGTCCTCAATGAGGCCATCACAGGTTCAAGTCCCACCCTGGTGACCTTTGTTGCATGTCTTACCCCTTTCTCTATTCTTATTACCTGTCTACCTTCTTTCAAAAATATATATAAATATATATATAATGCGTAAGAATATTATTTGTTTTCATCTACGAACTGAAAGTCTCAGTCTTTTTGGTTCTGGTAGAAATTGCTATTTATAATTACATAGGAAGAGGTCTCGCATTTATGGAGGTAAAAATCTGCACTATGGCAGCCCTGAGCTGATAAACTAATGACTATAGAGATCACCATTACTCTTCTGGGTGCAGATGGCACTGGTGACGGGAGAGTGACCCAAATTCATCGCACCTAGTGGCCTTACAAGTCGAGAACTTGAAACTGTTGAAATACTTCATTAGAGGCTTACATGACCAGTTAAAGCTATAGCCCTTGCAGTACTGCCACATGCAGGTGACATTAGGTTCAATTCAGTGTATTTATAGCACCAATTCACAACACATGTCAGTTCAAGCCACTTTACAGAGGCAATACTGTCAGATTGGAAAGGAAAACCAGTTGATTGCATCCAGTCATTGACTTGCAAGTTAAATTAGGCTTAACCATGATAAAGTCTGTCTCTTACTCTGCCCGACTCTGTGGAAGCCTCTCATTGCCGCTGTTCACACATCCATGGTGCTAAAAACCCAAAGATTGCAGGAATAACTTGCTAAAAATAAGAAAAAGGAAAAGAAACAACTTCATACACTGATATTACTCATTAGGCACAGCAGTTAGCAAAAAACTTGCAATGTGACCAGCTATGCTTCCCAGATTTCCTGCAAGACTAACTGGACTGTTTCACCAGGGTGAATAATATGATAGAAGTAAAGGTGTGAGCAAGGGGATGAGAGATAACAAGAGATGTCACACAGGACTGCATTGTTTATGGACGTAATAGTGACAGTAATTGTTACTAGAAGTGTTTAGTAGTTATGTTCAATATGAAACAGGAAACAATGGAAAAAATATGGATACCATGCAGCATCTCATTGTTTTTATTAGAAAGCTGTTGAACAATGGGAGCTGATAATATTAAGACCACATCACAGCAGCACAGCCGTTAACAACAGTCTTTATAGAGCGTTAACTGCAAATAAAAATAGTGATAGGGTAGTATCTCCATGCAGTGGGAAGGAAGTTGTGTAGAAATTATTGGTTGATATCTGTCCCCCTGGTTCAAAAATGCTATCTGCCCCCTTCATTACACTTAAATGTGACTGCGGCAAGTTAGGCCAATGCAATCTATATCTTACACAGACTGATAAAATTAATTAAAAAAAATTATATATGTAAACAAACTTCATCATCCCTGACAAAATTGTGGGAGTCATTTTGTACCATTACAGCCTCCATATTGTTGGAGGTGGGAGAAGTGGTTGGGGGAGCGGTTCATTTCATTTAGCTGCAGTCTGACCATTAGATGTTGCTAAGAATTACACATAGTACCTTTAAGTTAGTTCCAAAATATGAAATCTTTTGTTTTATTTGATGAGAAAGAATGCTTTACCCTATTCTCAGTCAGCCGACTGACCATGCATATATGCATTTATCTATATATATTGTAAAGGTGCAATCAAATGATAACCTTACCAAACTGACTTACACATTGGAGGCCATGGGTAAAAAACCCAGCTGGGGGGAATGAGCCGTCAGTGTGGGTCCTTAGACAAAACCCTTCACCCTGATGCCTACTTTATAAGTCACTTTGGATGAAAGTGTCTGCTAAATACATAAACAAAAAATAAATAAAGAAAAGAAAACTACACATTCCATCTTACAATTTTTTTTTGTCCTAAAAGGCTTCCCTAATAGTTACTTATAACATAAGTCAGCATTGCTTTTTCTATCTTCAGTTTATCTGTTTCTTGCAAACCACCAATGTTTTATCCAGCCATGATTGTGAAGCAAGTTTTTTTAGAGCCACTAGATGGCAACCAGTCACAGCGAATGCTCTGCTTGTCTCACTCTTATATCTACCATCTGCTGGCAAGAACTTGTCTATTTTCAAGTTATACCACCCCTTCCCAACCCCCACTAAAAAAATCGAACAAGACAAAACTCTTTAATTTATATCAACCACCAGGCCCTCACTCCATAAAAGCTTTTAGCAGGCGCTGAGCTGATGTGTCAGGTGGGTGTGGCAGGCTCATCAGCTCTGACATTTAAGTGCAGTAGTGCTCAGCACTGAAGGGATTGTAGGATATGAGTAGATACAGATGACAAGCCCCCCTGCAAGGATGATTGCAGTGGAGTGACAAGAGGAGACCAAACAACAGAAAGAGCAAAGGGAAGGTGTCGGGAGGGGAGAGATGAAAAGGCGAAAAGAGGAGAAATAAGAGCTTTGAGAAACAATAACTCACCTGACAATTACATCCATGTCAGAATTTATATCAGAGCTCAAAAAGGGAGAACTTTGAGCAATATACAGAAGTGAGATGGTGAAACTTGAAGGTATCATCTTCCCAGATTAGGAAGTACTCTTATTGTAGTTATGAGAATAGCAGTTTTATTTGGAAGCCTATTTCAGCTACCTCTATATCCCTCATTTCTAGCGATCTGATAAAAATTAACAGATTTGTAGAACCATGAACCTTCCAACAATAAACAAATTACTTTGCATTGCACTCTTCTGGGGGCCATTTTTTTTTCTGATACTTGAATTCATATATGTGTCAGTCTTATTTAAATTTTACAACTGTATTTTACAACCACAACCATTCATATTTAATTTCATTTCTGGCAAATTGAATGTCGCAGCCTAACAAGCACTGGCTAATTATTCAACGTGCTGTTTTTTTTTTTTCAAGGATAAAAAGTCTAGAAATTATTTCTTACAATAATATTTAGCTATGAGCTAAACAAACATTTGAACTTTGTGCTTCTATCTTTTATTTTTAACAGAAAGTAAAAGTAAGGATTATTAATTTTTTATTAACCAGTATTTTCCCAGATGCAAAATTTAATTCTAAATATCCCAGCTTTTGAAAGGCAACATAGCTACTAGATATTAATTTTAGAGGTAATCTGCTCTTAATTTGGCTAGGGAAATCTAGCTCCAGAATATTTTATAATCGTAAAACTTCTTAAAGGTGATCTTGTTCAGGGAAACCTACTCCTCTTTGATGGTTGACCTTTAAGTTGCTCATTTTTTTTTTTTTTTCTTATTGCAGTATCACATACCCTGCATTCAGATTTTCTGTATTTGCGATGATAATTGATGTTGAAAATAAAAACTAATTTATACACTACATAAATTAAGCGGAAGCTGGGTGTCACTAATGCAGTTCAACTCTCAAACTGGGAATCCTTGCTGCATATCTGTCAATTTTCTCTCTGGTGTTTTAAGTAAGTTAAAAACTACAAGTTATATTAAACTTTATCAAATGAAGAAATGCATTATGGTGCTGTTTTTTTCAATAAAGCAGGCTACTTTTGTTAAGAGGGTAATAGTGAGTTCAACTTTTTCCAGTAAGCTGAATGAACTTATAATTATTTGAGATTTATGTTGTTTTTTTATCCAAAAGCAGAAAGAGATTAATATTGTTTAGTTAAGCTTGCTTGGTGTTTGGGTCTATGGAAATTGTTTCTGTAACAGACTTATAGAAGTACATTTTATTTAGTTTTGACTTTGCGAAAATCCTCCACTATACCTTTAAGCAAGGAAAGAGGAATATTATCCAAAACATGCAAATAATAAGGAAAATGTAATTAAAATAACTTTTTTTTTTTTTTTTTTTACATAAACAATGATTATTGATAAGCAAGGCCATGTGGTGGAGGGACATTTCCAACAGTATTTAACAAGCACAAAGTGAGTATAAAAAGCATCTCATTTGAAATGCAGAGTGGATAACACATGACAAACATCTGATTAAGCTGTCGTGAAGATGAGGAAAGACAAGTATGAGTGCAGGCACACAGAACAAGTATCAGTACACGTGTTATTAAATTCAAATTACAACGTCTGATGCAAATAAAGCTGTTTTTCATCATGTTCAACATTCCTCCTTCTTCACAAAGCAGACAACCGAAGACAAGTAACATACAGACTCTGACAGGGCTGAGATCCCACCACCTATGTCACCAGAAGCACACACACACACACACACACACACACATATGTAGTGACAGACAGCCTTGGACACCCTGTGGCACTACAGCCCGACCTGCCATTCGGACATTCACTGAATGAGACGGACAAATCTTCAACAGACGGCTCCTGACAAAGAGATTATCACTATCAAAGGAGAAGGGTGTGCAGCTGTGGGTAGAGGAGTAGGAGAAATGTGTGAGTTTGTGCTTGTGTGAGAATGCTGAGTGGCCTCCTCTGAACATTCACACATTAGGGACTGTCTCATCAAACAATTAGGTACTCATTCCAACTCAAATGTACTTTTATCTGTGTACAAGCTTTATTTACAACATCATCTTTCACCATGCACCAGTCAGTGCCAAAGTGACCGAATTCCAATTAACTGTGGTCCATTTAAAATAAATGAGATGTGTCCATTAAAAAAGATTCCTGTTAAAAAATTTCTTAAAAGCACTTAAAAATAAGTTTTATCTTGATTTGTAAATGCTGTTTCAATCTGAATGTGTTTTGTGCAGGTTTGTTTATTTTACAGCAGAATTAAAAAACATTTTCTCAATTTTCATACCAATTTTTGTTCTTTCATTTGACATCCAGTTATGCATATAAAGTACTATTCCTTGGTTAAGTTTATTTCTCAACTAGTACTGGGTAGCTAACTTCATCTTCTAGACTATTTACATCACTGTTTTTTTTTTGTTTTGTTTTGTTTTGTTTTCTAAAAAGAAAAAAGGTTTGCGTTTCTGCTGTTCAAGAACACCATAGAATGGTGAATGTACTGTACTTAGGACAGGAGACTTGACCAAAGTGTTCCCATTACATTCAGTCATTCATCGAATAACTCACAAACTCTTGGTGGGAAGCTACATTGTAGCCACAGCTGCCCTTGGGATTACTGACAGAAGCAAGTACACTGGCAGCATCAGGCCCTCTGACCACCATCAGTAAGCAATGCAGGTGAAGTGTCTTGCCCAAGGACACAATGACACTGAATTCATTCAAATTTATTTATATAGCGCTAATTCACAACACATGTCATCTCACGGCACTTAATGAGACTATTCAGCAAACAGCCAGATTGCAAGTTTTCTGTTTAAGGAAAACCAGCTGATTGCATCGACTCATTGACTCGAATGCAATACCTCACACTAAGCAAGCTTGTAGCAACAGTGGAGAGGAAAACTCCCTTTTAACAGCAAGAAATCTCCAGCAGAACCAGACTCAGTGTGAGTGGCCATCTGCTGAGGCTGCCTGGGGCTCAAGGGGACAGAAGCAGACATACAGAAAGAAGCAGAGATTAAAAAAAGACAACTGAAAGCCAGAGCGGGGACTTGAACCATCAACCATTTGGTTGCAGTTCAAATTCCGGCACCTGATGCCCCAGATTGGTCCAGTTTTCTCTGAAAATGGTATGATTTGAAAAAGGATTCAGGAGTTTCATTCTGAAAAAACATCCGGTTCTTCTTTATCATGTACACAGAAAAAATGTAATCGTCCTGAATGAGGAAGCCCTGCACACATGCACAGTATGACTTAGGGCTCTCGCAGAGTAGGGTGTATTGTTTGTGTATTATGAGCCGCTAGAGTGAACGAATATTTGAATATTTTGCTATAGTGTTTATTTATCTTTTTTTTTATTAAGCTATCAATAATACTAACATAATAATCTAGTAATGTAGAGATTATTGTGTATTGCTTTCTTTATTTATTCAATTCGGCCACAAAAACAGATATTTTTGTATTAGATTATTCCAGCAGCCCATATTTTATTATCAATTTGTAAAAAAAAAAAAAAAAAAAATGTATTAATATTTTTACCAAATTTGACATCAAGGTTTGAGCTTTTTGCATGAAACTCCAAAGTAGTCAGTGTAAATGAAATGGTTGATGGGACACAGCTTGATGTGTCCTGACAGTCTCAAGTCAACCACAAATTGCAACAGTAATTGTGATATAATCATGTAATCCAAACACAAATACACTCACAAGTCAAAGGTGCCAACGGAGGATAAGTGAAGCTCCACAGAAAGTCAATTAATCTTTTCAGCAGTCCCCCTTCCCTCCTCCCTGCTTAAAAGCTTCATTTACCTCCTATGGAGAAGAGATAGAAACACCATTAGTGAGATGATGGCAGGACTGGAAAGGGGAAAGGAGAATCTCACAGTTGGATGAGCTGAAACAGTATAGGCCCCCATCTCCACAAAAAAGGAAGGTGTGTGTGCATAAAAAAAAGAGGTGAGCGCACATCTTCTGCATGGGTGAGCTCAATTAGGTTCTGCCTTGATTATCAAAGGTAGAGGTGTACAACTTTTTAAGGCGGAAGTGTGCCTCAGATCATGGGGATGGCGAAGGATGAGCTAACCCGCAGAGCTGGACTAAGGACAGTGGGCATGTGGCTGAGGCTCCTTTTGCTGCATGGAGGTGCTTCATAAAGCGTACACTAGTGGATCAGACCCAAACAATGATTTCCATATCTTAGCGGATGTCTGTGGGTGCGTATGAATCACGCAGGACCCCAGCTGGATAATGGCTTCTCATGTGTGTTTACATGCACGCATTCGGGTACGTGAAATGCCAGTGAGCATATCGGCTCCGCTTCACCGAGCTCGGTTGGCTACTGGAGCACATTTGGGGGTCTCTCTGTGTGACAGGGGTCAAAATAGACAAACACGCCATAAAGCTCAAATAAGGAAGTCTGGCTTAGGACTCAAAACAATTAAATATTTGAATCAGTAAATGTATTCTCTGACAGTGAGTTGAAATTTCCATATCAAAGTCTTTTAGTCAGTGTAAATCATACAGAAACTGTAGATTCATTTGAGCTTTTTGCTGTTTTTTTCCTCTATCCATTTAAATGCAAGGTTACAGCTCTCAAAGTTGTTTCATTTAAGCTGCAAGATATGCATTTCTGTGCATATGTGTCTGAATGCACAACTGCCGAGTTTAATTTGGGTTTAAAAGGCTAGGTAACTTAGGTAGAATAAGTACGACGGAGGGCAATGTGGAGATCATCTAGGGGAAGCAGGTCTGTCTCAATCTTCTTATTAAATATAAAGTGTATTAAAAGTGTTTTTTACACATTTATTTCTAGTAAGTTCCCTGAGTATATAACAAGCCTAAAGTTGAATTCAGAATGCTCCAAGTTTATAAAAATTGGTTGTTTGTATCAGTATTTTAGTGCAGCACTGTACCCTCCCAGCTGAGTTTTGTATAACTCTAAATCTCTGTGCTTTTTGTTCAGCTAGAGTGTGGAAACCAAATGCTTTATCCCATTCAACTAGGTCCCATTTGGACAAAACCTATTTGGCAATGGATCTGTTGATGCTGGTGTTGCATGTGTTTGGGCTGAAGAGGCATGTATGCCCGCATATATATGAATTGTGAAAGTAGCATCCAGGGGGGTGTAGCATGCTGCCACTGCTGACTCCAGGCCTGTCTGCCTGGTGTGCCCATTTCTGCACCAGTAGAGCTGGCACAGGCTCCTGCCTCTGCCCAGCCGTTTCACAGTGCGCCAGCTGGGTGCTACCAGGAGAGGCCCCGCAGAGAGACGGCACAGGTCAGCTGTGACAGAAGGACAGAGAAGGTGTGTGTGTGTGTTGAGGATTGAAGGGGATGAGTTTAGAAACAGAAAAGTGATGAAATTATATTTATGACAGTAAAGTTAAGAGGGGACTGGAAATAAAGGAAACATGACTCAGTCAATCAGTTGAGTCCAACTAGATAGTTCGATTTCTACTGTGTGCAAAATTGTTCAACCGTATAAATGTTTGTTTTTTATCTTTCTTGGACAACTTATTAAGTGCTGCCTCTTTCATTTCTCATAAATTGTGTTTTTTGGTTCCTTTATTTGGGCTTTTAAGGTTTTGTAAATAATCCATCATCTGCTGTACTTTTTTGTGTCCAGCCTGCTAGGGGAAGGTATGGTACATTTTCACTTAGTTGGTTTTCTATTCTATTGTTACCCTTTGTTTCAGGTCACTTTGATATTAAAGATCGCTTCTACAAGGGAGACCCAGCAAAATGGGTGGAGATACACAAGATTAACAACCTAACACATTTTCGGTATTAAAGAGAGTTGCATATAAACGAGGGAGATTGCATTTACTACTTTACTACTATTAGTAAATAGTAGTAAAGTGAAATGAATAAATCTATATTTATTTATTGTAATGTTAATACATTAACTTAACATAAAAATCAAAATCAAAACTTGATAAATTTAGTACTATTTTATGAGTGACTATGTTAAGCCCACATTAACGTATACCTTTATAGGTTATAGGGTATAATATGCTAATTTTAGCTGCTTGTCTGCTCAGGCATCCAGCCATGGAGCTTCTTAGAAGACCACTGCTTCTTAGCTTGTCAGCTGTATAGTGGTTTAAAACAACCTTACCACAATGAGAGAGAGGATAAACTTTTTATTTTCCACCATGGCTGTATGTGTTTTGTGTAACAAGAACAATTTCCTGTAACGCCTCTCCTAAATAGCAAAAATCAGATGCAGTGCTTGATTTTTAACATGAGAAGGGGGTCGAAATTGTGATTTCAACAGATGAAGTATGAAAACTATGCCTGGGACACTATACAAAATTTATTTAAACAGTTTATCAGGAAAAAGAAGTTGAATTAGGGGTAAGTAGTCCCATAAGAAGAAATTGCTAGAAAGGGAGTTGATCTGGTCCAGAAAAGATAAAAGCATGTTGACCCTTTTAAGGGCGTAGGGAGAAATAAAAGACTTGACAGTACTATTTAGATCAGATGACGGTACAACTGCACTGAGCTGTGTGTAAAATTGGAGGTTATCATCATAAATTACCTCAAGAAGAAATAAAAGGACAATCAGATGAGTCCAAGGAACCAACAGCACTGCTGCATCATCTCAGCAGACCACTTCTCTAAAACACAATGACTTCTTTTATATCTGTTGAACTTCAGAAAGTTCAGCTCTCCCCATTTTTTAACACCCTGTTAATAAAAATGTTAAATAGATCTAGATATCAAGTACATAAGGGAAATGAATCATTCTATTTTCAACAAGAGCTTTGTTTAAGTAACTGATAACTTGGTTCATGTATCACTGAAACACAGAATTGTCGTTACGGAGCCAAATGCTCTTTGTTAGACTGTGCCTTTTCTAATTCTTCCTGTAAAACTTCCCTTAGAAAACTTTAAGCCACATTTGCATAGTAAACCTTTCATATACTGGGGAAAATTTAGGAAGTTCATGTTTTTCTAAATGGTTCCGTTCCTTAAAAAACAGGCATTTTTATGCTGGATCTGGCTGCCTTATAGTGTCAGGTCAAAAGGGCTCTGCAAAGGTATAAAATTGGTAATTACTGTTTTATAGTTTAAATGCCAGACAGCACCCAGCTCAGGAACAAAGCTGACAACCCACTGATTTCTGAGATATAAAGATAATCACAAAGACAGGAAAAGGGGTGTTGGGATCAAGGAAACAACAGCAAGAATTAGAAAATCACTTGGAGAGCGCACACGTTCAGCATGTAGCTCATTTCCCCTGACAGATTGTGACTTGCGACTTTATCCTGTATTCACAAAATCTTTTAAATAAATCCTGGATTCAGGTGGTGATCTGGATCATCACCAAAATGTAATCATTCATTACGACTCACAATATGCACCTTCTGTGAGATCATCAGCAAAATGCATTAATAACTTTTTTTGTTTTCAACACTGTGTGTTGAAAACATTACCTTCTTGGTGGAGGTAAAAGTTAAAAGTGGCAAAAGGACCTCGGAAAATCTTCCCCTACATGTATATACTGCAGAGCACTATATAGCGTTTGTGCCATTCTATGACTGTACCAATGTATAGTGGATAAAAACGTAAAGCACTCAAAATTTGCCTAAATGCACCTTGAAAAGTAGTGTACATCGATGGTCACTAGAGGAACAGATATATCTTTGCAGATCTCCTTACAAAGCCTAATGGGATTTGTGTTGTGGTCGGGGAGAACAAAGATTGTGCAGGCACGGTGCGGCGGCCAGAGTCCAGTGACCAATTGGGAGCGAAAAGTAGTGATCATCTGTGCAAACAGTCAGTTAACTGAGTTTGTTATGAAGTCCACTATAGTCCTTATAGGGATTGGGTGGTTAGGGGTTAAAGCTAATGTTTTGACACAGCCCATGTCAGCCTTCTTATTGAAATAAGTATATCCTCCCATAATATTCCTTTCACTGGCTCCCAGGTGATTTTTTCGAGTTTGCTTTGAAATTATTTTTCTCACCTACAGAGATCTAAATATCCAGGCTCTTGTCTACCTATGTAAGATTTTATCTAAACACTCTGCTTCTCATGGTCAACATTCTCTGAATGTACCTCATACAAGGCTGAAAACAAAGGCAGGCATGACCTTTTAGTTGGGGGCTCCTAACTTGTTGAACAGTCTACCACTGGAACTTTGGTTTGCTGATTTTGTTACAAAGAAAATATATTTAAAACCCGTTCAGCTCTACCAAACTTTTATGTCATGATTTCATACTATTTCCTAGCGGGTTTTTTTTGTTTGTTTTTTTGTTTGTTTTCTATACTTTTTCTATGCTTCTGTCTTTATTGTGCTTTTTGCTTCTTATCCTGCTTTTATTGTCCCTTCTGTTTTTATTTGGTTTGATTTCTTTGTACAGCACTTTGTGACATAGTCTGTGTAAAACTTGTTTTTATACTTTCTTAGTATCTATTTACAATGTGTATGTGTTGACATGTCATTTGCACAAAAGTTGCTTAAGGTTTATATCAGGGGTGGTTTCAAAGCGAAGGCGGTGATGTTACCAAGCCCAGAAGCCGCACATGCAGTCTGCAGAGATGGATTGAGATGCTATCACTACTCTTGAAAACTTGGTCTCTTAGACATGTTTTAAATAAACAGAATCTTGATTATCCAGATTTAATTACATCTGTGCCTCTTGCTTGTTCTGCACAAAAACAGACACCCACTCTATTCCATTCCTTCTTCAATGCCACCTCTTGAGCCCTCCTCTCCTTGGGCCCTGGGTCTCTGGCTGGGGCAGGCTGGCGCAGCTGTGCCAGGAGCCATGTTGTCACAAGCAGTTAGGGTGACAGCCACTCACACTTCATAATGTCCCTCTCACAGGTCACTGAGTGACAAGCTGGGTCACTTCGCTCCAGCAGGCTGCCCTAGGGGAAGCAAAGCCCCCCCCTCCAAGTATCTCCCAATGCCTCCTCATTCACCACCTCTTCTTCGACCCCTGCCCACCCCCTGTATGGCCCAGGAAAATGCAGAGACAGAAGGGGCAGGTGGAGGAAAGAGGTGCTCTATTCTACCTTTATACCAGAGTCCATGCATGGGTCACACTTGAAGTGGGCATGCCACTGCTAGTTCCTCTGATACAGATGATGCTGACAGAGTGTGTTAGGTTCAGTTTGAGATGCTGAGACAGTAATCATAGACTTTAAAAAAAACATTGTTTTGCTACTATTCTTGATACTGTATGTCTTGAGGTGATTGAGGTAATTGCTGACAGATTTATATAACTGATTCTTAAAAGGGGAGAAAAGCATGCATTTATAATGCACAATATTTTTTACTGTTAATGTAACAGCGTATATTAAGATGTGTGATAACTAACAAGTTAATAATATTACAAACGGACTTTAAGATCAACATCAGAAAGCTAAACTCCCTTGATGAGTATATCATATGTGTTAAGTCACTGACATCTTATTGATTCCTATGGTGTCCCCTCTATGGAAATTATGGTCTTGGGGAAGAGAATAAAAGTCTAGAGGAAAAGCAGTATATTAAAAAAAAAAAACTATGTAGAAAGTCAGAGAGAGAGAAGTAGGGGATGTTTTGTTAACAGAAAAATTATTTTCCGTCTTTACGCACTACCAAATGACAAGTTAAGCATGTGAATTCAGGGGCAGATCAGCTAATTGAATGCAACACCCGAAGTTGGCTTCAGCTGTGAGTGAGAGGATTCATACCTAATTCCTGTTATTCAAACAGTCACGCCCACAGAGCGGCTAATTCACCGGAGGTGAGCACACACCCACTGAACAATGTGTGGCAATTAATTTCGCTCTCCCTCCCACATCTGGCGCTTCCCTGCGACCATGTCTCTGCTGTACCGTGTCAGGAAAGCTAGGCCGGCCTCTGCAATTTCACACGTAAAGGACCCCAATGAAACGTGAAAAGAATATGTAGGATTGTTAAATTGCATTAAAGAGTTTAAAACAGTAGATATGCCCTCTACGCACATACACAAACACACCCAATACACACACCCTTCTACTGTGTTCAAAATGAAACAAAGCTGTAAATGTGATCAAAATGCTCTGTGACAAGATGTGGCACAGTGTAATGTGCACAGAGGAGTCATGTTCACACAAGGCTAAAAATCTTATCATGAGTACCAATCTGATTATGATGAACACCTCTGAAGAGAAGTGGAAACTTAATTCCATGAAATATATCCTAGAGTAGGAGACCTTAAAAATCAAAAGATGAGACTTTATAGTTTTGACAGTGACACACAGTCAAAACGTTGAAACTAGAACCCAAACCCTTCAGATTATTTTACAAAAAATACAACAAACCAAGACCAACAAGATTTTTTGTGAGATTCTGTTGTGATCTTAGACTTAGACTTACTTGAGCAGCAAAATTAACATTTTCATTTCATAAAGTACAGCTGTGATCAAAAAACATGGTAACATGGCAAAAATGCATTGATATGGAAGTTCAGAGCATTTCAAGGCAAATATATGTGATGCAAGTATGCAGTATTTTAGTTTGGTATTATCAGTGTGATGCAGAGTCTGTGACTTGATTTAGAGTTTTTTTAACAGTTCAGATGTCTGATGGCAGTGGGGAAGAAGCTGGTGCAGAATCTGGTGGCCCTGCATCGAATCCTGCAAAGCCTCTTCCCAGAGGGTAACAGGGAGAAAAGTCCATGGTGGAGGTGTGAGGGGGTCATTGATGATGATATGGGCTTGGGACAGGCAGCGCTGGGATGAAATGTCTTTTATGGAGGGAAGAGGAGCTGGTCAGAAGTCTCTCTATGGTGCTTCTGTAGAAGGTGGTGAGGATGGGTGGGGGCAGGTGGGCTCTCCTCATCCTCCGCAGGAAGTAGGTGGTGTTTGCAATCCAGGTGAGGTTGTCTGTGATGTGACACCCAGGAATTTGGTGCTGCTGACCATCTCTACAGCTGGGCTGTTGATGAGCAGATGAGCAGTGGAGCGTGGTTAGGCCGGTTCTTCCTGAAGTCAACTATGATCTCCTTTGTCTTCTCCATGTCAGGCATAAAATATATAATATCAGGATATTAAAGGCCTCAAGATAGCAAAAAGTGTCAAGCCCGAGTTAAGACAGTCTCCTACAGGCAAATACACTTATTAACCATGTTTTACACAACTTTGATTGCAATTAGGTGTGTTTTTTGATTAGGAAAAAGATCTACAACAGTTCATACTGTCCTGATATAGATGTTAAATGATAGGGGGAGTATCGAAAACAAAATTCTTGTTAATAAAACTCAATAGAAATAGGTCATCTGATCACATTCTAAAATGGTAAAGGACAGAACAATCCTATGGCACACATGACAATGTGGATTGACACAGACATTTTGCATCAATCTAATTGGATCGTTATTCTTATGTATCAATGTGGATCAATGCAGTGCTTCACTCCTAGTAAACTGCCTTTACTTGTATAGCACTTAATCAAGTCCAAGATCACTGAAGCGCTTCCATTTAGTCATTTATCTATTCATAAACACACTCACTCTGTTGGTGGTCAACAAACATGCCACAAGTATCTAGATAACTCTTTGTTAACTTAATATTTTGTTGCAAAACCTGTTAAGACAATCACTGAAATTACGCAATTGCAGTTAATGAGACTTCCACATCTCTCAAAAGGTATTTTGGCCCACTCCTCATTAGCAACTGTTCCAGTTGTCTTAGGTTTAAAGGATGCCTTTCCCAGAAGGCCTTTTCATCTCCTTTCAAAGATGCTCAATCGGATTTAGATCAGGGCAAACAGAAGGCCACTTCAGAATAGTCCAATGTTTTCCTCCATTCTTGGGTGTTTTTAGCTGTGTGCACTGGATCGTTATCCTGTTGCAAGATTGGCTAACTAAAGTGTTTTCTGTTCACAGTGGAAGCTTGTAGGGGTTCTCTGCCATTTTTGTTTAACATCTTTCTCCCTTTTCGTGGTTAGCCAAGGAGTTCAGGTTTTGTACTTTCTTTTCAGTTCTCTTTTATAAATTGTTTTATTCTATGACTAAATAAGGGGTTGTTTTGTTTGTTAATTTGGCCTTGGAGACCCTGAAGTTTAAAGCTTCCCTGTGTTTTGCTGTCTCCTGTAATTGAACCCCTGCTAGTTGTAAAATAAATGATATTTTGCTACTGACATCATCTGTTTAGGTTACAGATGTTTGTGTTACACCCAGTGCCAGAATTTACCCTTAGTGGTGTTGAGGGGGTTGTAACACTATGGTTCTTAAATCTCTGAATAATGTGTTCAGCGCTTGTCACAGGCACATCAAGTTGCTTGAAGATGGACTTACATACTTTAGCTTTAAACTGCTTGTCTATAATTTTATTTCTAATCTCGTGAGACAATTATTTTCTTTACTTTCTCTGGTCCATGTTGAGTTTGGTACACACCATGTTACAAACAGCACAGTGATTGTATATAGGATTGCAGACAGCTGTGATGCTAACTAGTGGACACAGTTTATTACTTTGATTTAACATGTCTTTTCAAGGGGTAGTATGATTTATGCCTGTTTTAATAGGGTTTTTTTGCTTTTTTAATAATTTTGTTGATGCTTGTTTGACCATTTAAGATTTTACTTTCATTAAACAAGGGACATGAAAACTTTTGTCCAAGAGTGCATATAGGCGGATGGAAGCAGAAGTTTTCTTTTTCTTTGACACTTCAACATTTTGATTGTGAAGCAAATTTTTATCAAGCAAATGAAATAGTTAGGAAAGCCAATGTGGTCACATTTGCAGAGGTAATAGCTCCTCTTTAATCACCCAAATAAATTCCACTTACCGGTACCACATTTGTGCTTCAGTTGCACTGCCCATATCAACGCTGGATTATTGCTTGGCCTTAGAATCAAGGAATGACCTGAACATGAAATAGGTTAAGACAATTAGAAAAAACTCAGTTTGGAAAGGGCAAAAAGGTCACAACAGCTTTAGAGTGTTAGTGAATCAGAGTGAAAAACCATTAACTGCAAACAATGAAAACATAGAACAGTGTTGAACTATCCCAGGAGGGAAATTAAAAGAAGGGCACTTTGACGCCTCATCCAGAAGATCAAAAGAACCAGAACAACATCTAAAGCACCATACTCCTCACCTGCCTACAGTATGTTGGGGTCAGTGTCAGGGATTTGTCAATAAAAAGATCTGAGAGTCCCACTGCTCACTCACAACTTGTCATAGGCGGATTTTACCTTTCCCATAGTGATTTCTAGCACTTTTTGTAAAATATACCTTCTCCTGACCATAGTAACAAAACTTTGCAAAACCAATACCATACTTAAAGATAAATAGAATTGATGATCTAGGGCTGCAGAACCTTGAAGACTTGGTGTATTTGATTAAGCCATGAATTCTGTTTTCTACCGGATAAATCTGAAGTAGCCAATATATTATTTTACAACGTTGAGCTTACACCACCAAGCCCATGTACAAATATAGTTTTAAATACATTAAAAGCACTTTGACATAACCTTAAACAAGCCCTTTATTCTTAAAAACTTTAAACTATAGCTGAATAAAAACAGATTAGTAGGGGATATGGCACCAAAATTGCTCCTCAATGATGTCAATGATAGTCGTATTACTAGTTAATCCAACATTTGATGACAAACGCTGCTGCTAGTTGGCACAGCCAGTTATTATTGCTGACAGGACAGTTGTTTTTTTTCTTACATTGCTAGCAATGTTTTTTCTAAATACATCAGGCCCAAAACTGAGAAGAAACAGAAGGTTCCTTATAAACAAATTTAAACAGATTTGACAGATTTTAAGTGTGATCAAAAGACACTTCAACTTATATACTGTACCCTTTGTTGTTTGTTGCCAAAAATCAGGGAATAAAAAAATTAGCAAAGACCAGTTAAAAGTGTATTCCCAAAAACACAAAAAATTATTCTATAACTATTCTTGTTTTGTATAAAAGGTACAATGCATAAAATTTGAAATACTGCTAATAAGATCATGAGATATACATCAATCTAATATGTAAGAATAAAAATGTTATTGAAACTAATCTTTGTAACATTGTAACCTCTTTAAAGAAAAAAAAAAAAAAAAGGGATCAGTCCCCTGAATATTATCATGCTAGGCTAGATGTACTGTCATGTTTGTAAGCAAATCTGCTGAGTATAGCTGAAGGTTCTACTCAATGAATAAAGGTTTCTGGTGTTTTCACACACATTCAAACATAAATGCTGAAATTCATATGTGTTGAAATAGCCTCTGTGTAATTAGACTTACATTTTTCCTGTTATGTTTACTTTTTCTTTTTAATAAGAACACTCTTCTTTAGCTTCTCAGGTTGGTGGTGGACTTTGAACCCAAATTCCATTAAATCAGAAGTATTGCTAATATAAATCAGTTATATCTTTCATATACACCCACAAATTTAACTCAATTAATATGCTGTATTTTGTATTTTACTTTTTTTTTTACATGTAATACTCTTTACCCTCACTTCTTCTCCCCTGCTGCACCACCTCTCAGTCTCTCTCCCTTCTCTATGCCACTGTGCCAGTCACCCTGCTCTAGGGCACTGAAGATATTTCAAACATATCTGGGAAATCAATCTTACAGCAAACTGAAGGAAAACATCGAATGTCATTGAGCAATAAGTATGAAGCCTGTCAGAGGTGGAGCTGAGAGCCGGGCCTGCGGCGAGCTGAGCCTGCCAGTGTCCCAGCGAGAGTCTTCGTCAGCTAGGCCCCCAGCCTCTACACGCACACACATACACACACTCCCACACACACATATCTGACAAAGACAATTACAATGCTGTTTATGCTGGCATATTTTGTTTGGTTCACTCAGCTATCACCTTTGCTTTAAAGGATACAGCTATCATCAAGTCTCAGCTCAAGACAAATTAATCTATCATAAATAATCATAGCTATTTATCCGACAAAATATCATTTGGCCACTTAAGTGGGCACATTTTAGTTAGTTATATTTTTAAAAAGTAGGTGCTATGTTGACTTGGGCGTATGGCTGGAAGAACTTTGATGCATAAAGGTATGAAACGTATCATTTAGCTATTAGGAAAAAATATTTCAGGCTTAATGTCTAAGCTAGGCTGTTATAGAAATAGAGTGCTAATTAGAGATTTTATCTTTTGGTCAGTGTTGGTTGCCTGAGAGTCAAATTTCAGGGTCATTAAAACCTAACACCCTGTGTTAAATACTTTAGGAGCCATAAATATAAGATGCTTTGATGTTCATTTGTCTGATTTTATAGCTGTTATGGTTTTGTCTTGGTTTGTTGGTTTGGTTGTTTGTTGGTAGGGGAATGGATCAATTAGATTTGGGAGGAGTTTTGTAATTGGGCATATTACTCACCTGGGGTAAGTGTCACTGGCAAAGAGTGGGTGAGGGGGCCTCTGTATTTTTTTTTTGACCGCAATGCAAATCACTGCAATCTTTTGACAAGTTATATTTTGGATATGTCGTTTATGCCTGGGATGTGAATAAAATTCACATCAGCAACATATTGATCTCAGTGGATTTCTCTTTTTTTAACGATGGTGTCAGACAAGGAACGGCTCACCCTCAGCCTCTCAGCAGCTTTTTTTTTTTTTGCTGCAATAAATACATTATGAGAGATCCATGACTGGTTGGGGTATTTTCTTTGAAAGAAATTGCTTCATGTGTTTTTTGACTTCCCCTGGGAGTCATAAATGTGTATTTCATGCGTAAAGAGTGAGTGATTTATATATTACCTTATTTTGATGAAGTTCTTCTCCCTCTTACTCTGAAAGAAATCTCTGGAACTATATGTCCTTTTAGCATCAGGTACAGCATTATGCTTTACATCTAAGAGTCATGCATGTAGCAAAGGGGAAAAGATCAGAAAAAGATGGGTTTTGGGAGGCAGAAGGGGAAAAGGGAAAGAGGAAAAGAAAAGACCTGGGCAAGACAGACAAGTGAAGAGAAGCAGAAATTGATGAAACAAGATGTCGCCATTGATGGGTCATTACACACAAGTAAGCATGGGACACTAGCTGGGCATCAACAAACCCCCTTCCCTTCTGTAATAAGGGCCTGCCCAGGCAATTACTGTGTTGTTCTACTTTAATATTTGCACTTTTAAGCTTAGTGCAAGAAATCCTCATGTGACAACAAATCACTACGACTCTGTGCTGCAGCCCCCGAACTCAACATCATATACCCTAATAAACACATGTTCGTCTCCAGGTCAATTGAATTACTCTGTAGTGAGCGTGATCGCTGAATAACTAATGTGGCTGAAAACATTGTTGCAATAATTGGCCTAAATCAAGTGAATCCAGTTAAGACTGTTTACACCTAATAACACAGCCATCCAGTCTTTATCTCACAGCCACTGCAGCATCCTGTTGCTCATTATAGCAGATCCAGGTCTGCACAATGGAAACAAGGGAATGAACTCAAAAAAGCAGCGATAATCCAAAAATCCCCAGTGTGAGAGTTTAATATTAAAGCTTAGCAATTATTTGCTTGCAAGCTCACTCATAAGAAAGCCTTCACATTACACACCCACTGGCCATGCCCAAATGATAGGTCCCTTTAAGACTTTGGAATGCGTAGAATTTCGCATTTGGGCAAACTTTGGAAGCTATTGAAATGCATGCCCAAACCGGAGAATTTGAAACATGTATTAGTGATATCCCAGTGACTTAGAGGAATAATGTTTGTTAAAATATTGCAGATCCTAGACCGTAGATATGACAGCGGGATAAGGATTCTTTTGAGCGGCTCAGTGACAAGGAACAAATAGGTCATCATTTAAGCAGTCCTGCTGTAATAGATAGAGTTAGTCAACTATGAAGTGTAAGAATCTGAGTGTATTTAATCTATTGCATCTGCTTTTGACTGCCAGCATTAGGTAAATCCAGCAAACTTATGAAAAAAAAGATGACAAAGAACTTTATTTAGTCATACTACAGCGTAATTGTTTAATTTAACGATTGGACACAAACAGAAACCATAAAATGCATGCAAACACTGCAACCCAATTCGAAAGTCATCTCCATCATTCACTTTGGCACACAAGTGTTGTCAGCCAAATACTTTCTGCTTTTCACACATTAATCTGTTACGGAGAAAGCTCACATCAGCTTTCAACATCAGCTTTCATGTGTGCACTGAGACTAGTGAGTGGAACTAAAACCTGGTCCTCAAACCAACAAGCATGGCTCCATTGGGACATGCATAAGCGACAATAACAACTAAATCAACTGTGCACATGTGGGTGTTGAGTCAACACTAGTTAGCTAGAGGCTCGGTCCCCTAATCAGTGGACAACTCTGGTCCACTGATTCAGGGGTAGACGATGAACTTTCATGCTGGGTTGATTTGGATTATGTGCTGTGAAATTAGACTGGAGTGTGAAGGTGGGAAAAACCAAGCAGGCATGAGGCTAAAACACGGAATCACACTTTCTCGCCTCTCATGTTCACAGGATTCAACCCTGTCAAACTCCATAAAGGCAAAATTTGGAAATGATCAAAAGAAGCTGGGGCACTTTGTCCTCTGTCCCACTTGTTGAAGCAAGCTCTACAATATTCCACACTAAAATTGATAAGCTTTTCAACTTAAAACAGAGTAATTAGGTTTTTTTTTAATATTCAAAAGTATCTACATTTGTAACATACCCTGTTGTATTACAGGACGACAAAGGTAAAAAGAGTGCAAGTAATCTCATTATCATCAGTATCTAGTAGCTTCACAGTAGGGAGGGGCTTTTTAATTCACTGTAATTTTTATATTAACTTTCACAAAGTGTAGCAGAGGCTCACTTGGTTATATTCTTGATACTTTCTTTTCTTTGTCTGAATTTCTTTTTTGACCCTCAACATGTTGCTGCCTTCATGCTGGCAGCTCTAATAGCTTCCTATCCACAGAGACCAGACTTACACTGCTTTACCTACATTCACACACCCCTCCACTCAGATGTACCCTTTCTACAGCATATGATAACTGGATTCTCTCTTCTTCTACCATGTGTGCAATGCTCAAAGGCTCTAAATGAATTAATGCACAGTCATGCACACACATAGATGTCACAACGGTGTATTAAAGAACAAGATAAGACATGCTAAAATAAAAAGCACTCTAACACAGTATGCAGATTACCTGAAGCTTAATAGTCTTGGTTGTCTTGCTGGTTTCTTGAAGTTTGAGTCCATGAACACAAATACACCGAGACTAGATGAACCTGGTTTAGGCAAAGTGCTGGTCTTCAGCCCTCTCACCACACCAAGCCTAGATATACTCTGGCTGTGTGAGGTACACTGATTACTGATATTATACACACACATGCACGGTACCTTCACTGCAGGGTATGTGTAAACCCACCATGCAGAAGCAGGTCGCTGCATTAAACACAAGCATATGTTAGCAAGGAGTCTTACTATGATCTTGCACACAGCACTTCACTAGACTGGGCTTCAGCACGCTACACTAGTCTGTGTTCCACTGCATTACGTTGGGCAGGCAGGCCAAAGCTAGCTGATTTCCCTGCCACACAGAGCAACAAGCACCAGGCCTTGCTAGTAAGCTCACCAGGCTAAGCTAGAGTAAATCAAGGCCTCCTGCAGTCACTGGTGTGAGAGCCCATTTTCACAGTTCACACCCGACCTGCTAATGGCTGATCATTCATTCACGCTCTCTGTTGATTGCACAGGCAGGGGGTTGGCCAATCGTACAGTTCGCTAATGTACCGTACATAGTGAGGATAATCGGCGAGAGCAATAAGCATACTAATGTTCATGTTGGCCATGAAAACAGAGGTCTGGTAATCTCTTGATATTTTAGAGCGGGATCATTGAGTTACTTTAGTGAACGCAGTTGAGAGCTGTAGGTCGGGACATGGACATGAGGATTAATAAAGGGATTCGGTGGTGAACTCAACTTTAGCTTGTTCCACTGCAAATAAAATGAAGTGTAAAAATGCCAAAGGCACACAGAAACTTTAAGCTTTTTGTCATTAACTTTACCTTCCCTACTATTAGAGTTAACAGATTTCCTATGGATCCCTGAAAACTCACCGAAAAAGCCATTTCTGATCTTAAAAGGTAAAATAACTTTCTTTTTTTGCATACTTGTCTAAAATTAGCAGTGCTCCAACAAATGCATGAAAAAGTCAAGAGGGTAACAATTTTATTTTCTACCTGCTTTGTAGTGAATTCCGACTTTCTGAGGAACTGTAAATTCTATGTCACTGATTAATCTAACCAGGGCCTCATGAGTGATAATGATTAAAACAAAAAAGTGTTCAGTATTGGTTGTGGAGCTTTAATTCAAGAATCGGTTCTTAATTCTTGATTTAGGCTTGGTGGTGCCCGTCTCACTTGACTGGAAGGCACAACATTAACCCCACATCACAGGGAAACTCAGAGACAGAAGAAATATGCCAGTCTTGACAAATAATATTTTAGAGAGAGCAGTTAACATTACCGGTAAATGTATTTCTATAGACTGTGGGATAAAGTTTGAGAGCACTGAGCCAAGTTATGCTCCAAGCAGAAAGGCTTGAGACTTGAACCTGGAAGCTTCTGTCTGTAACACTGCTGAAAGCATCACCAGCATGCAGCCTTCATTCGGTCAGAATAAAGAACCTGCAAAGGAAAACATAAGTTTAAACACTTTTTTAGAGTCTTAAATATGTTTGTTTTTTTGGGGGGGGGGGGGGGGGGGGGGGGGGGGGTTTGCACCTTCTGTTCAACAGTGACATGTTCAATACTTCATGGTAAAACATAATCATCTTTGTTTGCAAGGTAAATCAATCACACATTAGCCTCAACAAAAGGAACTCTCTGATTTAAAACCATCCCCTTGGGGAGCAGTGGGCTACCATTGTGCGATATCTTGAACTCAGAACCTCTGGATTCCAAGCTCCATGCCCTAACCACTAGGCCGCCACTCCCCTATATTCTTATATGCATTTCATTCAGTTCGATTCAGTTTATTTATATAGCGCCAATTCACAAGACATGTCATCTCAAGGCACTTTACAGTTCAACCAGAGTCATTGGAAAAAAATGTTTTCTAAGGAAAACCAGCTGATTGCATCGACTCACTGACTGAAAGACAATCTCTCACAGCAACCATGTTTGAACCTACAGCGGAACCAGGCTTATTAGTATGAATGGACATCTGCCAACGCCGACTGGGGTTCAAGGAGACAGAAAGAAGCTGAGATACAAAAGGCAACTGTCAACCAGCTCCACAGAAAACACACAGCCAGGTAGATGATCTCTGAGCCAGCTCCCATGTCAGAGGATGAAAGAGAGCACATACAGTTGGCCCCAGTTAGAGAAACAAGACCACACTGAAAAACAAGCTAAGCTCCAACATCTACAAACAAAGGTGTTGATGGCAGTAGAACGGCTGATATTTCTCTCCAGGATGGTGTCACAGCCAAACAGGGAAAGACCAGACGGAGTTATTATTATGAGAAAAAGCAGAGAGAGCATAATGTTAGAGATTGAACAAACAAATTCTGCAGAATGGGAGAATGGATACAATAAGGCAGAATGATGAAAAATATGTCCTCCAGCAGTCTGAAGGGCTGGTTATACTCCTGCAGCAGTGTGTCGCAGTGAGCTTGTCGCAGGTATGACACAGAAATGTTTTAATTAATGCCCAATTTTGAAGCATGGTCTGTTATGTTATTCTATACCACAACGCAAGAGGGACCATCATGAACCAGCTGTGGGTCTAGATACGGCTGAGGTGGTGAGGAAATGGAGGCAAGGGGCAAGTTTATGCTACAGCGGAGGGACATGAGGGCGAAAAAGACTGGGGATCCAGGTGGAAAAACTGTCTCAGCGTTCTCGTGCACCCCGCTCTTCTACCTGGTCCAACCTCACGAGTCGTTTTCCACAATGGCGGTCTTACAAACAAAACAAGGTAGGGGAACCAAACAGGAAATATAAATAGAGTAGATTGGATGTAGATTTGACCAATCAGAGGCCTCCTGTCTGCGGTCACCTACAATTTTGTAGAGGTGCAGCAGAATGTCTGTGGAAGGGGGCGCGGCCATATCTGCGTTAACTGTGACACACATGCAGACCACCTGGTTTCTGAGCATAAACCAGCCTTAAGCCTATAGCAGCATAACTACAGAGATAACTTGAGCCACTCTAACTATAAGCTTTATCAAAAGAAAAGTGTTAAGCCTACACTTAATAGTGGACAGGGTGTCTGCCTCACTGGCTTAAAGTGGTAGTTGGTTCCACAGGTGTAAGAGAATATGTTGCACATAAAAGATCATTATAATTATACATTTGATTTGATATCCTTCCACTGTCTGATAAACCAAATACCAGAAACCGTATACTTCTTCAGAAGTTACATCTATTTATTTTAGCATTTTTAGTTTGGTTGTAGGAGTTTTTAAGGAAACATTCAGACTCTATGAAATCAAATTTACTTATTTAAAATGCAACTGAATGGAATATAAGGCTCAGAAAATAGCAAGTTTCACTTTGCGGTTTAAAATAAATCTGATGGTTGTGGAGCAAATGGAAAGCAGTGACAGTTTTGTGCTGCAAAACATTCTTGCTGGTACTTTTGGATTGTCTAATAATTAAATAATAAAAATTAATAATAAAATAAAAGAATAAATAATTAGATAATAAATAATACAATAATTCCTGTTAAAAAGAATTATTTACTTTTAAAATCATTTGACATGGAGCAAAGATAAATCCAGATGTATTAGAGGCACTTTATAAAACATTATACATTGTTTGTTTTTTTTTGTTTTTTTTCAGCCACTGTTTTCCCATCAAAAATAAAACTGTTTACATTTTAAGTTCACTGATAGTGTGGAGATGCAGGTGAAACTGGAAATTGTATCACCTAATCGATAACCTTTAAGTTAATCTTCACTTTCTAAACACATTGAAGAATAAAAAAATCTGTGTAAAGTTAGTCGGTGAGATTATACTTCATTTCATGTGAAACACCATATCCTCATTCAGTAGATGACCTAAACCCCTCTGTTGGTTTGGGTTTCCCAGCTCATATTACAGAGTCTACTTCTGCCAAATATGACAAACTTCCTCAAATATACCGGATTGTACCACAAGATGTAACATGCAGGATCAAATGTCCTTCAGGCTAAACAAAGAGATGAAGAGTAAGTGCCAAGGAAGCATAATTAATGCTTCTAATTGGGCTTTTCCTTGCAGTGGTGAGTGATAGTCCACTCATAGCGCATCATGGCTTCAGGGCCACTGATATGTGCTGCTGCTGATGCGAGTTTTGTCCATGTTTGATCTGAGGCAGTTATTGGCTTTCTGTAGCCAGAGTCTTCCTTATGACCCTAAGCTATAGGAGCTACAGGAAGAAAAAGCTTAACACAAACAAATTACATTTTTTGTGTCTCTCAAGCAAGTATTATTTCACTACAAGCCCCTATTCCCACTAGTCAGTGATGATTTGAGCCATAACAAACCCCCTCTGTGTTCCATCTGATTGAGTCTTTGTCCACTACAAGATTTACTTAACCTCCTGAAGCTGCTCTCCCCCAGAGGTCTTACTCACCAGCACTCTCCTCCTCACTCTGACCCATGGCTTAGTGACATCAAATGAGCAACGAGGTGTAAATCCGCTGCTCTTTAACATCACCACCGTTGTTAAGTCAGGTGTGAAACATAAGCTTTTTGGATGGAGAATAGCTCTTCAATCTATTTATTTGTGTTTGTTAAAAAAATGAATTTTATGTTCTTTTAGCTGTAAAATAACAGAAAGTCAAACCATGCATTCCAGTTTGTTGCTGCTATACTCCTATGTTTCTGACAAAAATTAAAAACATTCCAAACATCCAGAAAATGAAATAATCAAATTTTAATATAATTTTTTGTCTTCATACAAAGTGGTATATAGCTAATGCTGATCATGAAGGGGGGTGGGGGTGGGGGGGTCCTTCTTAATATCATAGTTTATGTAATATTTAGGGAATGATATTCAAATACTTACTTTAGAAATTCTCCAATTAAGGTCCTCAAAAAATCAAGTTGGAGTCTGCATGTGCTTTAATTAAATTCCATTCAATTACATTAAACTTGAGCAGCAACATAGCATTTCCAGACCT
>NW_015150458.1:2119234-2155094 GCF_000732505.1 Cyprinodon variegatus | reverse complement strand
TCTGCACCATCAACACCAAGTCAAATTCCTTTTAAATGCAACCCACTTGCCAATTAACTTAATTCTTTTTCTGATTAGTTTCTGTGCTTTTTTTTTTTTAACCTACCAGCAGGGGTCAGTAGTGTACTGCACGTACCCACACCTGACCGGCGTCAGATAAAAAGGCTTTTATTATAGGCACATTTTCTTATCCAAGATCTGAAAATATATATCCAGATTGTAGTCTTAACATATATCAGGGTTTCTTTACATATAAAACGCTTAAATGGGGTACTCTATGAAAAAGGATAACATGTAAGTTTACATCTCATACTGGGATTGTGTAAGGGTCACTAACTCAGAGCTAATCTGCTTGGTGAAAGCTTATTTTTTTAATCTTAATGAGGGTTCTAGTACAGGGCTGAGCCGTCACTCAGGAGCAAAGGTAAATACCGACATAAATATGCAATCATTAAATCTAATCACTGTTTAATTATGTCCTCCTCAATGGGTTTAGATATCTTCTGATGTCTGTGGTGTAAATTTAAAGATAGGCCTACTTTATTATGGATTTTAATTGCAGCTCGTGTCGATAATCAAGTGCAACTTTCTGTTATTGAACACGACTTCAGAAATATAGAAAACTGGGCTACCACAGCTAGAAATACCCATACAATTGGATAAAATAAAGGCATGTAATTGAATATAAATTGAAATCTAAATGGAAAAAATTGTATTTTCTGTTTGTTTCGTCAGAACAACTTGGTGGCCCCTTAGTGTCCAAAATAGGCAGCAACTGACACACTTTCCTTGTGCTTTCACCCTCAGGCAAAGAGCTAATTAAGGCGAGACTCTGGTTTTATTTACTGTCAGCTCTTGGCCCCTGGCTCTGTGTCTGTGTGCTGGTTTGTGTGTGAAAGAATTGGAGAGGGAAAGAGAGAAATCGTGTTGGGCAGATTTTAACCCCATCTGAGACCATTTCCAGTCACACTGGTTTTACAGTGCTTAACTATTTTGTTCACAATCAGCCAACAGCACCATGAAAAGAGGAACGCTGACTGTTGTCCTAAAGAGGAGGCTTTTCCTTAGCAACACATTAAAGTACTGAGAACAACAATAAAAGCCCCGAAGGGAGAAATTATCATCACCAGTAGATGATCCACTGATCATAATTAGAAAGAGGGAAATTTAGTCGGTTTTCAAAATGTCTGATAATAAAATACTACTAGAGCTGATTTAGTTGTTATTTTTAAGGAGGTTAGGATTATGAAACAACATGATGTCGCTTTGACTTTGCATGAGTAGAGAACATGGTTATTCCACACTTTTATATAAAGTGATGCAGGATTGGATTTTGGGGAGCACTCCTAGCCTCGGCGGTTGCAAGGGAGGCGGGGCGCAACCCATCACTGGCTCTCTGGATGTGGGAGAAACACAGGTAAGTGACCACGATCATCTGACAGGAGATGATTATCCATGTAAGTCACTTACCGGGTTTAACAGTTCAGTCCATCCTCTCTAAGGAAGGCAAGATCCAGCCGATAGATTGCCAAATGAGAAGCGGCCAAGAGCCGCCAAGAACTCCTAGTAAGGTAACTGTAAAAACATCTTTTAAACAGCCCATAGTTTACCATTTAATAATTAACTAATGATCAAAAAATTACTTAAATTGACTGCCGAAAAACAGGAAATTTACTCTCTGATGAGTATTTTCTAATTAAAGGAAAATTACTTAAAGTGTTTTAAAACATGGAAGCTGTTTTTTTCCCCCAAATAACACATTATTGGGGTAGTTTCTTAAAGCAGCCATCGCAATTACTGTTCAGAGTTGTCCGAAAATGCTTCAATTGGGTATAAAATGGGACCCAAGAAGGAAAAATTCATAAATCAGTATAATGATTATTGAATAAGATATCATAAAGAATCCATAATCCAAATCATAAAATTCATAAATGAAGAACAATATAGACAACCCACAGCATCCTATTCAGAAGACTGTTGAACAGCGAAAGTTTCGTCTAGCAAAGCGTTCACAACAGAACAGAATGCAGATCCCTATTAACTTCTGCAAAAACTAGTTAAAAAAAAAATGTTACAAAAATATGAAGTTTTCCTTCAGGTTTAATAAAGCATTTTGAACTGCATTAAAAAAAACGATAAAAATAAAGCAATTTTTGATTATATGCTTTTTGAGTTGTTTAAATCTATTTAAAAAAAATATATTTTGAAAAAATAAATTCAATTTATCAGCTGCTCACATTAAACGAGGTTCTGATGGATTTTTTTTTTTTTCATGTAAAAGCAATTTTCCTTTACCACAATCCCCGCATTCATATTCAGTAGAAGGTATTGCTGTAAAATCAATGATTCATTGCAAGGGAAGGTCCACTTCTCCTCCAGAAGGAGTAAATGCTGCAAGTCAGTAACTCATTACAATCTCTCTGGATTTATTCTTTTTTTTTTTAACCAGTGTAATAAATACCAAGAACCTGACTGAAATGTTCAATAATTAGAATATATATTAAATGTATGTAAAAAAAAAAAAATAAAAAAAAATAACAACTTAAAACCTGATCTATATGAATAAACTGAACAGACTGTACTTAGTTATTTTCTAAGTGCCTGAAACATGTGTTGTGAAGTCTATAAATAAAAAGAATAAATATTTTCAGTCTATTTTATTTCTGAGAACTGAAGTAGAAAGTAGTACTGACAGTTTATATCATTACAGTATTTATAGGGTTAGGCTGAAAACACCAAACTACAATAGCCTAAGTGAAGATGAATTTTCATGTGGTCATGATGATAATATAAAATATTATCCAATATTATCTCAATCTTATTTAAATGTGACTTGTTATAATAAACACCTGCTGTCTATGTTGACTGTGGATGGTCATCTGGAGGTAAAGTGGCAGTGGACATTCTCCCAACATCCGCTGTTGTTGATCAAACACACCCTGCAGTCCCCAGCCAGCCCCAAGCTGACTCTAACAGTACCCCAGCAGGACTCTCTTCACAGGGTTCCACTAAAGCTCCATTTGTTGCTGACAGCTCTGCTGCAAAGGTGACACTCCACAGTGACAGGGGCAAACACTGCCCACCCCCCTGCCCTCTCAACCTAACACACACACAACCACACCAGACCCTTCCTCACCCAGTGGTAGGGTCCCTGGGAGCCCCGTACCTCCTTCGTGCCAGTCAATAAACTGCGGGCGGTCTCACAAAAACACACACACACTCCCAGTGGCACTGACAACTTGGAACTGTTGACAAAGACGTCTTGATAGAGACGGAAAGTGGAAGAAAGGAAGTGATGCATGGATGGAAAAAGCGTTTCAGCGATATTTGAACAGCAAGCACAGCGAGGAGGACTCTCATTATGCGCTGTCGGTTCTGACAGTGACAATGTTGTAGCAGTTATAGGGGAGCTGATGACCCAAGTGACCCGGAAAGCAAGGCGTAGCCTGCACAGCTGTGGTCACTGTTGTGATCTCACACAGTGCAATTAATGCGCACAATCAGAGGTGTCTATGAGAGTGAGTGAATGTATCTGAACACGCATGCAGGGGTTTGCCTGCTTATTACAACCAAACACTGAGTTACTATCTGACAACAGAGTGCTCTGGGTAATTTCCCATCATGCCTCATCAGGAACAGCAGGGAGCCAAGAGCATCGCCACATCAGCTCACTCTCGGACCTGGGTGGAAAATTACCATCATTAAACAGCGATGTGCAAGGGAGAGAAAGAGGGAGCCGTAAAAAAGAGGGCTAGAGGAAAAAAGAGTGGCCTCCAAAAAGCAATGGGATGGCTCTCTATTTCTTTATTTCAAAGAAACCTGGTGGAAAAAAAGCAAGATGGAGACAGAGCCAGAGGTGGTTCTAGACATTAAACCAGACCCTGGAACCACATCTTATCAAGTATAAATACAGATTACCCCAAATTTCATGGAAATATTTATTTCCCTGGTAGCTTTGCATTTAAAATGATTCTATTTCAACCAAGAAACTTGTTTTGCATTGAAAATAAGACAGAAATCTTTGAGAACGCCAATGCATGTCAAAGTTATATTTAAAAAAAGCTATCACAGGCATTGAAAACCTCCTCAATTACTTTTGACCTGGTGACTTATTTTTTATTCAGAGCTACAAGGAGGTTTTCAAGGATGTTGGTGGTTCAAAATGTTGATTTTACTTCAATTTAACATAAACATACAACTTAAACCTTGCTGGGTGTATAAATGTTAGGGACTTAAAGGTAAAGATGTGTTTAGATGGGGAAAAGTAAAACAAAAACAAAAAACAAACAATAATAATTGTAAAAGTATCTGCAATAACCTGATACCGCTCAAAACTTGATATTTTTGAAAACAGATTTTAGTTAAGCACATCTTGATTTAGTCAAACATTACATACTACACATTGCCAACATTCTTTCAATTATTAGTCTTTGCTTCTATTCTTGGGACCTCACAGATTTTCAATTTGTCAGATTTAGTTGTTGACTTTTAGCTAGGCCTTTTTTCAAAAATTGTAATGTCACCAAAAAAGACCAATCTAATCTGACAAAAGATAAGTACAGAGCATGATGCTGCCGCCACCATGTTTCATAGTGGACATGATGCTCTTTTTGCTGAGATGCAGTGCCGTTTCTGCCAAATATACCTTTCTTTTGCGTGTAAATACCAGAAACAAAGAGGCATGTCTGATAGAAGGAAACCTTTTTTTTTAAATGTATGCTCTTAATTGATCATTTTCAGGGCAAAAGGATCTTTAAAAAAAATTGTTAGAAATGTAAATTTACAGTCATTTTTACTATTTTTCAAGGCTGCACTTTTAAAAGATGAAATTGTCCAGTGAGCTGTTTCCAAACAAAATTTCTTTTTGTTTTACACTTGTGTAAACAAAATGACAAATAAAATCCGTCTTCAGTCCAAAAGTTTAAAGTCTGTATCTAAATTCATATTACTAAGTAGAGCTGAATCACACATGTTGACTGTTGTTTCCAAACATGAGCACATTTCCATTAAAGTTTCCTAAACATTCTGAACTATTACAAATTATTCTGAAAGAAAAATAGATTTATCCCATAAACCACCACAGATAACTGTTCAGTCTTTCCAGTATGTTCTCCTCTGATTAGTTGGCCTGCCAAGTGTTCTTTAAATGTTTTTAAAAGTTATGTTTGTTGCAATTTAATTGTGAGTTTACCAAGGCAGAAATATATCCCTAAAGCATATACGCCAGTAAATAGGTCTATCAATGCTATTAGAAGGACTCACCCATACAGTAAATGATTAAACCCTCCCCAGATATTGATCATGACAGGTGGTACTCTCAGAAACAGAAAAGACAAATCTTTAAAAGGCTTATCTGTTTTCTTATGTTGCCTTATCTTATCTTTGTCTGGATCTTCCGCTCTCTCATTAGCAAGTTGCTGTGATTGCAGTGGAGTGAACACTGATTCTTTATTGATCTGGGCAGCCCTCTGAGGACTAATGTAATCAGTGCCCTCTGTGAAACCTGCAGAGACAGCTGGTGAAAGATCAGCAGGAGGGCAGCTGGGAGGATAAGCTGCAGTCAGACACTGGCAGCTGCATTTACCTGCATATTGTGCCATGCAAGGTCAAAACAAAGGAGAGATCTTCACCACTTCATATGCTAATTTGTTTTGTATATAAATCTATATCTATATATAAAAAAACACACTTGTTGTCTTTTTTTTTGGGAGGTTAAACAGAGTGAAAGCACTGCTTAAAGCAAACCGAGACGAGGCCCGCTTGTCAAATTTCAGCCCTTGTCTACAACGTAAAGTACACACAGTGTGATGGCTGAAAGATTTTTAGCACAGCTCTGAGCTGAATCTTCGATGTCTTGTCTCAAGTCTGCTTAACGTAACAGTGACATGTAAACATTAGAGAAGGATCCCTGAGCTCATACTGAAAATAACAGGGGGTGTCTGTTAGGAGACACATCTGTAAAATCCTAAAAACAATTCTGAGCTTAGACAAGTTCTGCTTTTTCTAAGAGGAGAGCTGCTGACAAGTCTGTTGTCTCCCATCTTTTCAGATGCATGACAGCATACTGGGTCCATGGCACTTCCTAACTTTTCTGCCCTTTACTTTGGTCTTTAGAGGTCTTGTGTCTAACCTTTTTTTTTACATTTCTTGTAGTTTTGATCAATAGTTCTAATTTTTTTCTGAGGTTTTGATGTTTGTTCTTGTTTTTGTTTTGTTTTTTATCACTAAGGAAAAATGAATGTAGAATATATCTTGAAGAGCACCCTCACCTGGCCAGGGTATACCACTGTCTTTTGGCTATAATGGGGTTTGGCATCAATACCTGGTAGGTTAGCAGGGATTAGGTGAGTATAGACAAAGAACAGGTGGACAATCTGGACAGCCAGCGTTGCTGATAGAAGTAGCTCAGTTAAGAGCTTTTAGGTGAAAGCATGGTTTAATGTTAATGATTAACAACAGGATCATATCCGATCCTGTATCAATTAATTCCTGTATTATATAAACATAACTTTCAGTTACTGTCTGTCACACAAACTTTTTGTTTGAACATTCTTTCCCCCTTAATTTGTCCAGTTTTCTTATTTGTAATCACTTATGATACTATCACATTAAGGTACAAAAATTGGACCAAAAAATGAGCAAAAACAGCTTGGTTAACGATTACACATAAAGAACATTTAAAAATACTTAAGGATAAAACAAAATGAAAATATAAACATCCAGAGATACACCCTAAAAAATGTAAAAAAAAAAAAAAAAAAAAACACCCCCAAAACATAAACACGAAGTAGTGACTATTGCATGCTCTTTTTCATTACCTTTTCCACTTCAACAATGCTATAATTTTCTTTTTTTTTAAAACCCGTCTGCTCTCCTGTGCATGTTTAGGTGGGTCTGGGGCAGTTATTGGGCAAAAGGTAGTTTACACCCTGGAGTATTTGCCAGTCAATCAATAACAACACAGACAGGCAAGAGATAATAAAAACAAAAAACTTTGAGACACACATTTATGCTGGATTGCATTGTAGAGTAACTACTTACCCTGGCAGTCATGATATTAGACTATGGGAAGAAGTTGGAGTGTCAGCAGAGAAACTCATATCTGCATGGAAAGCAGGAAAATGTTATGCAGAAATACTTCAGGTTTGAATTGAAACCCACGAAATGATTGCTGCAAGGAAAGGCAACAGGCTTACCACTGTGTCATAATGCAGCCCGTCTTAAATTCATCCCTTGGTGAATGTCGTATTACCACAGATCACTAGCTATTATGCCAAAGTCAATGATTTTTTTTTCTTGTATAACCTTGGTTGAACTTACTTATGAATTGCAAGAAACACCAAAATAAAAGGATACTCAAATTAAATTAGACGCTACACCTGTTGACAGGTATGTTTGTTCATTGTTCATGAGCAAACTTTCATTTGTGTGGGACAGTTATTTTTTTTCTAGAATTAAACTTCTAAATAAAGATTCAAAATCAATATTTTATTTTATCAAATTATCATTTGGTTATTTTTTTATTCATTATTATTTGTGTCTGCTTTGTGTTATTTGAATTACTGATGTGAATTTATCAATATCTTTAATGGGAGGGTATGGAAAACTTTCAAGCACAACATTATGTTTGTGAGTCAGTATTTATATTTTACATAATGTTTTGATTTTGTTTGTTCAAATAAAAAAATATATAGTTTTAATATCCTCATTTATACTCGAATACATTAGAAGAAAAAATTTGACTTTAAGGTCTGATGAAAACAGTCAATATATAATCAATCAATGTACTGTATTATGTATTTACAAGCTCAAAAACTACGGTGCTGAACTTTGCTGCTCTTTTAAATACTTTCTTTGATTTATAATTTTTCAGAAATTTGAAAAATAGCATTGTTTGGTTTTGTTCATCTGGCTTCTCTGCTGTCTAAAGACAGAAGAAATGACAGGGGAAAAACAGATAGAATAGAGTTAAGAGGGAAAAACTGCATAGGATGGATATGCAGAATAGAATTTAGGTTTTATCAATAAGCAACTGCACTTTACCCATCTTCCTTTCTATGTTACATGCTGTATTCTTACTTGAACAACACACAACCAAATACAAACATTCCCCAAGCAAAGGCCTACACAGATGCGTTCGTGGTGAGGAGGAGGAGGAGGAGGAAGAGGAGGAGGAGAGACAGAGAAGTGGGAGACTGCATGGATGACCCAGTTGGGCTTGTGCCAGTTCTGGAAGAGCCTGGAGCCAAAGTAAAGACCTGGAGATACACACTCACTTACTCACATGCTCGCACACGCATGCACATACACCATCTGGTCCCGTGCCTTTTAATAACAGAAACAAGGCACAAGATGTAGGCAGCATGGTGCATGGTTTCCCATCAGACTGGCAGCAAGATATTGGGGAGATATAACAGCAACAGCAGCCCTGAGAACAGTAAATACACAGAAAACACAACAGCAGGCACAGTTACAAGGCTGTTGGGTTTTAGAATGATTGAATGATGGTTTCAGCAAGAGTTGTTGGGAGGAAAAGACTTCACTGTTGTTTCTCTCCTCGACCAGGCCTTAATTCCAGATTTTGCTCTCACTCACTGTCTCTCTTTTCTTCATCTCTGTCTTTCTCCCCTGCTGCGTACAGGAGTCAGCCTGACTTTTGATCCTGACATCTGCGTCTTGCAGGAATGTCTGTGCGCTCTCTCTGCCCTCTGATGTAGCTCCAGGAACTAATGGAATGTGAAAGAGACAGACGGGCTTCTCGTCTGAAAAACACTGCCCTCTCTCCACACACGTGTGTATATGCATACATGTGTGTGTGGGTGCTTGTTTCATACACATGTCTGCTGTCGACTTCCATCGCAGCGAATTTAAAATAAAGCGTTTTCGAAAAGAGGTGAGACAGAAGACAGAGAATGAATAAGTCCAACAGTTTGGTCTTTGGTTTTTGCACATTGAAATCTTTGAGCTGCTCTCTGTATGGGTTAATCCCGCAACTCTTTCACTTTCTCCCTCCCTAGTTCTGCAGAGAGAGACTGAAAGGTCTAAAAGGGTGTTTACAATTCACTAATCTGACTTCAAAACCGGCTTAACTCTGGGAGACATCAAAGGTGTGCGCGTGATGGCCCCACTTATCCCAGTAAGAGGGGGATGTATGATAGACTGGAAACATGGAGAGAGCCTAGGGAAGAAAAAAAAAGACAAAATAGATATTTTTTAAGATCTTGTGATGTTGTCTCGGTTAATTAAGTAAAAAAATGTTCCAGACTTATGATAAGGCTTATACACTTGGAACACCTCAAGAGGTGTCCACAAAATAACTAAAGGAAATAGGTTTAAAAATAGCTCTGTCAACTAATTTACCTTATTTATCTATGTATTGTTTGGGTTGTTTTTTTCAAGCATTTTATTGTTTAGAATTATCAAATCAATTTCAATACCAGACATTGATAATCTGGATAAAAACAAGAAACAACTGCTTGTTTGGATAATGATTTTACTAAAAACCAGGAAACCCATTGAATTAGAGGTCAACCCCACCTGTTAAATCTTTAAATAACCTTCATGGCTGGCTTTTGTTGAAAATTAATTAGTGGCCTAATTACCTGCAGACCTGATGAAACAAGAATGACTTACAGAGGACCTGCCGGACAAAATCAAGTATATTAAAAGATCTCAGAAGTACACAGTACCACCCGAGAGTACATTAGAATCAAAGTCTCTCACATACTATTCTGAATGAGCAACAGCGAGAGTCTTTCTCCACAAGAGAATATATAATGCAGATGTGAATCTTCCCTACCAAAAATAATCTAGCTGCTCATTACCAACTCATCCAGGAGGTCACAAGCACTGCAGGCCTTAGAGTGAAAGCTGTAGCCTGATTCAGGGTCTAAATGGCTTGTTGATACTGATGAAAACATTAATCATTTTCTCTAGAAGGAATTCCTGAAGGAAGTTATTAGGAATAGAAAATATTAGGCTCTGAAGAAGTTTGTTTATGCATCACCACAATCATATGAAACACACCAGGAAATTCAAATATGAAAAACAACACTGTTTTTTGTTTATTTTTGGGGCTTTTTAAGTCCAAAATGTGATGCTATATTGCTGCAGGGACTTAAACCTGAAGTTAATTCTATAAAACCTCTCTAAGGGATTGAATAAAAAATTAATAAATTGAAAATTCCTCCATAGAAATACAATAGAATCCGTTTCTGTAAACCTGACAGCAACTGTTGCTACCAATTGCGGCGTAACTCATTTTAGATTAACAAAAAGCCAGATTGTTTTGGATATAGATACCCTATTCAAATTAAGGCATTTATTATGTACATGTTTTATTTGTTTGTTTTTACTTGTATGTTCTTATTCTGAAATTACCTATTTTGTTTTGTCGTGATCAGAAACATCAAAATATAAAAAATAAAAAATAAAACAGAAAAAAATTAGCAAATTTAGGGTTGAAAATTCATTTTACTGCACTGTCAGTTCCGTTTTAAATTTTAAACCAGTAATGAATGCATCTGAATCCTATCAAAGTAACTTAGAATAGAAGGTCATCCAATATAGCAACCCCTAGCTTTCATAAACATATTCATTAAGAACTGATAGCTGGATTTCCAAATGCAGTTCCAGAATGTGAACGGGAGAAGTCTTTGTCCTGGTGAGGCTAACTAATGAGCAAAATCTCATTTAAACAAGACTTCCATGAATATCTGCACAGGAGAGAACGCAGGCAAGGTAAAATTAGCCCTGTAATAAATGAAGATTGTGGGAATACATCTGGCATTAATTGTCCTCCAAAGGTCACGCTTCATTAAATTACCATTAAAGAGTTTGACAAAATATATTTAGTGCTCACTGAGGTGTGCCAGCTTTGTGAGGGAAAATGTATAAATAACTGTAATAACTACAGCTGTGTTTCTAAAAACCTATTAATACAGGACGGGAAGCAGGAGTCTATTCTGTGGAGACGTTATCAAGGGATTTGAGCTATTAACAGATGTATTTTTCCCCCTCCTTGAACACGTAGAAATGATGCAAATTATAATAAATTGTCACGTAATGAACAGTGTGCCCAAAAAAGCCGAGGTTTCAATGTGATGGAGATGAGCTGATGTCTGTGGTTCTATTATTTATTCAGTGTGTGTTTGCTGAATACATCTCCCTGCAAAGTTCTTTTGTGATTTTAAGTTTGTCCCACATTCCCTCTGAGATACCAGGGAGCGACATGCGAGTCTGCCTCAAGCAAACATCTGCTCACACATGTACACACATGTAGAAAGCTACACAGGCTGACGTCGGTGCCTGGACATTTTACAACACAAAAGAGGGAGATTATATATAAAAAAAAAAAACATCCTGGGAAGAAAATGGTGCAAATAAGGGTTTATATGATAATAAAGTGTGCTTTTGATTAAGGATAAAAAAGAGAAATATAAGGAAACAAAATGTACATTGTATGTATGTGTGTGCATGTGTATGGGTGTGTGTGAAAGAGAGGCAAAGTAACATAAGACTTGCGTGGACAGAGACTGATTCCCCCAGGTGCATGTTGGGTAAGTCTTCAATAATCTGGAGTGACAAGGAACAGAAGGAGCCGATTTCTCCTCATGTCATATCCTCTTTCGCTTCTCGCTTCCTGCTTCTTGTCAACAGGACTTTAAACTGGTGTTTGTTAAATTGGATGTCAGGTTCAAGAGAGGACTTTTTTTTTTTTTTTTGCATCCAGTGCTTGTCTGTTAGCGTGCATGAATGTGCTGTCATTTGAATGTGGTAACGGGCTGTCTCCTGACATTAAAAGGTCCAGGTCAAACAATCCAACACTGTGGAAATTGATCTATATACAAGATTATCCAAACCAAAACCTTTAGTGTAAAACTACAGATTGCAAAATAATATATCCTCTATTACTCTAGCTGTGGTCATAGAAAACTATCACTGCCCCGAACTGGAAAGCCCTCAAGCCTTGAGTTGTTCAGCAGCAGGTCTATCCTGCCTTTCCAGGGAGCCTCAGATGAGTCTGGAGCCCCTGGACATCTCTGTTAATCAGCCATCCTTAAATAAGCACTTTCTAAATGACCTTAGAAAGACAGAAGCAAGAGGCAGACAAGTCACAGAGTCAAACAAGGCCCCCAGGCCTTGAACCAATTTAAAAAACCAATTTGATTTCTTTCCTAAATATTCTCATAGATACACACATATCCATATATGACTGTGTGCAAGAAAGAGTGTAGATCCTCAGACAACCAGCTCCTCGACATAAACAGCAAAGGTCATCCCCTGTCTGAGTCAGTGTATGTTATTGTTCCATTAGTGTGTGTGATTTTGTTTTGACTATCAGTGCTACAACTGAAGAAATGATTGACCTTTGACTGAAAAAAACACAAGATCACATCACAGCCATAGTCAGAGCTTTCTTTTTTCTTTCAAATTATAAAGAATAATTATAGAAGCTAAAAACACATGCAAGAAAATAAAAGAACTAAAACCATAATTTAAAGCTTTAATGTTTGCATATTCTTTTAAAGAGACAGCTAGGAAGGTTGAAACAATACAAAAAGTAATTTTTTTTCTTATTTGCATTTCAATAACTGGCAGACTTCAAAATCTGTTGATGTGCAGCACATTATGTACTTTTGTGTTTAGATAATACACCTAAATAGATTTCAGCTTTATGGATCCACATTGATTTGGGCTTTACAAGTTTAGCAAAGATTGTTGATCAAAAAGCAGTCCATCACACAGCCACTGTCACCGTCGGTGGAAGGTAAGTCACAAAAGTTCTATGCTAAAGGAAGTGGTTTTTCCAAGGTGTTGGATTCAAGCATGCATGTTCAAAGCAGTGACTCACTAGAGCTAAAAAGTCTTAGACTTAGACTTAAACTTACGTAGACCACTTTTATTGTCATTTTGTATACACAGAGTGTACACAAAGAGAAATTTCCTTTAGTACAGCTTTTTAGACAGTAAATAAACATTTCCATTCCATAAAGTCCAGCGGTGATCAATTGTAAGCAGCGTGGGAGAAAAAACATGGTGCAAAAAAAAGCATGGTTATGGAAGTTCAGAGCATTAATATACAGTGTATGGTGCAAATATGCAGTACTTTTGGTCTGGTGTTATGAGTGTGATGCAGAGTTTGTGACATGATTTAGAGATTTTTTTAATGGTAAATGGTAAATGGCATGTACCTCTATAGCGCCTTTATTTAAGTCAGGAGACTTGACCAAAGCGCTTTACACTACATCCATTGTTTACATTTTTTATTATTCAGTTGGAACCAAAATCTAAAAATTAAAAAAAACACAAATAACATATTTGGTACACAAACCCATTACAAGGAAATTACATATAAGTTTGAACTGAATCACATTTTTTTATGGTGGAAAAAAAATATAAATAGAAGTGCATAGTGAGCACTGAGATCAGTTAAGGTATGTAAATACTTAACTAAACTATAGTATACACTGACAGCTGTACTAGAATTTCACTAGCTAGTTATTGCCTTTTGACACATAAACAAAGGGCCACACATACAATCACAGACACATACACCAGATGGCCACTCCCCCCTCACCTTGTTGGGTCCCTGTGGCAACAGGTCAAAACAGGTCCCACCTGAACGCTCCATATCTGGTTCACAGGTGAGTCCTCTCTATTCCATAAAAAAAAGAAAAAAAAATTGCCCTATCACACATCTCTGTCTCTGACTGCTAATGAGAGCAGGTCACCGTGTGCTGGGGTTACTTCTGCAGGGCAGATGGGATTCAGTGGCTGACCCAGCTGATGTAGCCACTATGCAGCCAGAAATGTGGTTTTGTTTTGATGTAAAACTCATGCAGGTGCTTACAATCAGCTAAAATATCTTAAATCTGATTTTCTAGTGAAATGCTTGTTCGTAGATGTACTGCAATGGAGCAGTGGCCTCGAATGCTTTTACTATTGGCCTCTATTATAGTATAACAGCAGTGACAGCAGTTCTGTTGTCTTGCGCCTCCTAATACCTCTAGGTGGCAGTATTGTCATATCAACATTTCTTAAAGTGGCCTCTCTGCTCAAGCATACACATCTCTGAATAAAAACTCTTCTTATTCACTGTGAAATACTACTTATACTGCAGACAGGTGATAATTTACCTTAGTTACACTCAAAACTGTGCATAATACTAATATCTGCAGAAAATATTTCACATCTCAGGAGTTCACTAATTACTATTCTGAAAACATGTGATCCGGTACAAATGGCCAGTTTGTTGTGTTTTTTTAAAAATGTCTATAGCTTCAATTGAACAATAACATTATTCCGGTGTTGTTGTTTTTTGTTGATGATTAATGTTCTTTGAATTAAACTTGATGACTCACCACACCGTCAAACACAACCCAAGGTGGGAAAACATATAAATCTGATGATCAGATGCAGGGTGGTATAAAGGTGAGGGTACAGGGTTAGCTTGTTGGGGCAATATAAATAATAATAAAAAATACTTAGAAATCACTTTTTTATTGTTTCACTACATCATATATAAAATTATGTTGGAGATTTGCATAAAGGAGAACCTTGATTTTTTGCACAAATGAGAACCAAACAGTCAGGGTCAATATTGTGTCCTGGAACTGAGTCAAGCGAGTGTAGGGCACTCTGGGCTGACATGCCACTATTTAAAAAGCAAAATGAAATGTATGTTTATCTATATGTAGGCATTTAAGCCTGCAGGGTGGCAAGTGCATTAATGAGCAACTGACAGTAACAAGTTTCTCAGCTCTTTGCCATTTCTCCTCTCTGCTTGGGGATTGTGTTATTTCCTGCATCAGTTGACACAAGTCCTTAACAGACTATCTTGTTATAACTCTGAAAAGGTCATCTCTATGTTTCCAGGCCTCTATGGTATGCAATGATATAACACAGTAGAAGTAGAAGCAGAGCAAAAGCTCAATTTCAAAGTGTGCATGCATACAGGCTCCAGCGCAGCTCTTAATGCCATTCTCTCCTTCCTGCAGGATTGTAGGTGCAACTGAACTCCCCAGCAGAACGCCGCTCTGACAGCTAACAATGCCCTATGTCACAGTGTGCGCTGATTGTCTTATCTGCCCATTTATCACAGATGATTTGGACCCAGCCTTGCCTGAAACCTGTGTTCAGATCTTGTTCGGGTGACTTGGAATAGGCAATGCTGAAACCGTTGAGCTTTTTTCAAATAGGGGATCCATTGCAAATGCATTCAAGGTTATTCTAACACACATAGATACTTAATGCATTTTCTGACTGTATTTCACCGGTCTGAGATAATCATGACAATTAGCCTGACACTATTGAATGGAAAGGGGCAGGACCATAAATATTAGGCTCCACACACCATGTCTCCTAACCAATGTACAGATCTCCTCCCTCAGATCGTCTGAAGCCTTTTCTCCCATGAACTAGAAGAAATGCATGAGTGTGCAGGAAAGGGTTGCTGTCCACACAAGCTGTTTGCACATAAACCAGCACTGATGTCTTCTGTCAGCCCTCATTTCAGTAAACACTGATGTCTTTGTGAGGAAGCGGAGTGACAGATGCATGATTGAGGTACTTAAATACAGAAACTACCAGCGACCGTCCCCTTTCTGAATCTCCCAGGGATGCTTCATTTTATATCCTGACAATGTATGCTTGGCCGCTCGCCTATCTACTATTTTATTCTCCTTTAATTGTTGCAGGACACTTTATCCAATATTTAATGCTAATTGTGCACTAATTTTATCAGACTAAGACAAACATAAAAAAAAAATCATCCCAGGATGCAAAACATACATGTTTGATTCTGAGAGGCAGGAGTTTTGTTACCTTTCTAAAAACGCTGCTTCAGGAACAAATCGACTAAAGGTCCGTAGAAGGAAAACATTAAATATGCATCCAGATCTTCTGCTTGGGCAAGTGGACTGAATTTGTATAAATGGCTAAAGTGTTGCAGCGACGGCATGCAACTAGATTGAGAACTCATTACAAAATCTGCTCCACTGGCTATTAACACCAACAAGGAAACTTACCATGACCCTCAACACATGCCAAGGTTAAATTGAGGGTAAAAAAGTGTACATTTATGTGCATGAGGGTGAATCAGAGTACACGTGGAGCTCAATAAAATAATTATTATACACAATAATTAGGTAATAAAATATAGATGACATATGTATAATATACGTATAGATTCATAATACTTTTTATAATAGTTTTGAAGGGAATGGCTTTGAGCTAGTAAAAAGAAATTTAAATAGTGCATAAGCACAATAAAGATATTTTTTTTTTTACACAGAATTGTCAGTTTACTGAAAGGAAGGCCTGTTTACTGTATAGACCATTTATTTACATTTATTACTTCAGGATTCATTTTTGAGCAATACACTGTGCAAGCAATTAGCCTATAGGAAGTCTGTATTGCTTAAATAGTGGCTTTCAGATTGTCTGCATTGGTGACTTCACCCTTTGATCCAATCATTAAAAACTCTTCTGACATTCTCTCTGACATTAAGTTCAGACAGGTGTATCAACTGATGAAGTTCAATAGTGTCATTAAATTTCCAATAAATCTCAGCTTGGATATGTATGTTATTTTTTTATTCATTTATTGTTATTATGTATTCATTTATTTATTTCTTTATGTGATCTGTTAGTCTGCTCAAAATGGGTTGACTGAAATAAAAGGCTTATTAATGTCCCCTTCAATAAAAAATAAAAATGAAATACAAATTTTCCTGTAACGATCACACACCGAACAGAGTGCAAAGGTTACATCACGTCAGTATCACATGGTGAAGAAGCAAGATGAGCATTTCAATACATAACAGAGCAGCTGTATTTGTTACAGATGTTTGCAGGATAAAACAGAAATAATTAAAGAATCAGTTGCTATTCCAAAATTAAATAAGCAAATAATCAGTAATAAAAATACTTTTTCATACTTCCCAGGCACATTAGGTCCCCTTACATAAATAGTGTAATTAGTGATATATAAATCAAAAATAGAAAGCAAAAGCAGAAAATTAACCAGTGAAATAAAATAGGACTATTGTGACCAATTAGAGTGAAAATGCTTGCTTTTACAGATGAGTGCCAGTGTTTCAGATGTCAGGAGGGAAAGCATTCCAGAGGTGAGGAGAAGATCAGTGAAAGGCCCTAAATCCCATAGTGCTCAGAGGAGCAGGAGGCACAGTAAGGATGAGAGAGGAAGCTGATCTACAGGAATGTGAAGCAGAAGGAGAGTGGTGATTGACGGCCCTAAATGTATCGAGCAGGATTTTGAATTTTTGGCAATATCTGATTGGGATTCAGTGCATCTGTTAAAGTACAGGTTAAATGTGACAGCTGAAGAGATAACAAGGCTGACATTGTTCTTTACCAGAGTAGATAGAAACCTTTCCTCCACAGGGAGCATTGAGAGCTCTATAATTCCCTGATCTACTACCTCATTTTTCTTGAATTTCTGGATATAGATTCTTCCTTCTTTAGCAAAAGACTTTTGTAACTTACAATCCTTATTGAAGGTACCAGTGTCTACAGCCTCTCCCTTGATTTTAAGAATCTTAGATTTTCTTTGGTTATTTCTTATTAGTGTGATGTTAAATTAGCATTTTTTCTTTTTTCTGTTTCTTATGGCTCACTCTAATTGGCAGATTTTGGAGGGTGTCGATGACAATCTGCACATCCTTCATCCAGTTAGTGACCTTCCCTATGATTGGTCAGCTAAAACATGAATGTATTACAAGACACTTCTTTTTCCCTTTTCATTTCTTGTTTTCATTTGTTTTATGCGATATTCTAATTTTCATGTAAACTGTAATCCAGTTTTCGTTTAGCTGTGAGCCATAATTCTCAAAATCCCAGACCCTTGAAATATCTGATCCTGTTAAGATTGAAGCTATGTATATTTAAGTTTTTTTTGTTAACAGAATGCCTGAATTAAATAAATAAACCTGCCAGCATTGCGATTTATTGAGATGTATTTGTATGCAGTGGCGGGTGGCCAATATAGGGGGCACCGCCCCACTCACCTAATGACCTTGATTAACACATAAAAAACAAATAAAATTTAAATATTGTGAAATATATCAATATATTTTTTAGATGTGCAAGATAAATATTTAATCTTTTATAAGTGAAGATGTTTTGTTTGTTGTTGGATTGGTGACAGGGCGCCAATAGACTCTTGTTAAAAGTTGTACATGCGCAGTAGCTCCTCTGCAAAACAACAAATAGGACCATCCTGGGGCGCAGCTCTCCAGCGCCCAGAAATGAAACCATTATTATTTGCTCGCAACTTCTCGTCAAGGCGCTGACGCCACAGCCGTCTGTTATTAAGTGCAGCCGATTACCCGGTTCATATGATTATTTAGTAACAAGGCTTGGCTAACTGCATGCAGCGAGGCTAAAGCTTTATTCTGCTTTTCCTGCCTCATTTTTCAAATGACAGGATCTGACCCAGCATGGATTAAGACAGGTATGATTGATTTAAAGCACTTTTTATAAAAAAAAATTTTGTTGTTGTTGGTATTCATGTAAATATATAGGTGTGATACCTTAGTATATGTTTGATTGTTTTTTGGTATATGTCTATTTTGAAGTTATAATCCCCCCTTGGAGAAAACTTCACCGGCTGCCATTGCTTGTATGTGTTTAGTAGGACAGTTTATGGATCATCATAGTGTGGTCAAGTAAAGGGTTGACACAAACTGACAGTTTGGATTGTAGAGTGAGTGAGGAGGTTCAGGTGTCATGGCATACATAAGGCAAACAAAGCAGCTCTATAGTTTCTCACCAGGGACACTTCTCTCTGTACTTATCACACTGACTGCCCACATTAGACAACAATGCTGCTGATAAAAGCATCACCATTTATCCAGATGGCTCTTTAATGGAGGAAAATCATATGTGGGATAATATTAGTCACTCACTTCAAACTACAGCCGTCTGCACAGTTATGCGGCCTGCCTCGGATTTTCTCTCCTGACGGCCGGCTGAACAGCTGATCCATTAGGATCTAGGAAAGAAAAGAAATCATGCAGATTTTATGGACTAAGTCAAGAGGCTCCTCACACCCACAGCTGCGGTTTGTCAGATGAACAAAATGTAATAAACCCGTCTGTGACACCTGAACATGCTTTCATTCTTTCCTTCACTGTTTCCTGGTATTTTCTCTCTATCTCTGTCTCCCACACCTGCGTAAGTGAAGGATTTACTTGTATTACACATAGCACATTGAACATGTCAATCACTGCGCCGTGCAGGTGTCTGTATGTCATCTGCATTCCTTTGGTAATTATCCGTGTGCCAGAAATACTCTCAGGCATGTTGCTTCAGACGCTAAAGTGGAGACAAACGTCATGACAGGCTCTTCCATCATTTACATGCCAGAATCACTTAGTTTTCAATTAACATGAGCAAATGACTAATGCTGAGCCTTTTAAAAATCATTTAGAATTTATACCTCAATTATTCATCATTCAGCAGAGCATCTTACCTTCCTCAAATTAACTCCAAGAAGAACAATGACACATTTTAGGAGTGAAAACATACAATGATACACTGTTAATGTCCTCTTGGTTTATAATGTTTCCAATGCAAGTTTGTGAATCTGAAAAACTAAAGCAAATTTAACCTTTTTTTCAAACAATGTGATTTAGGCTATAAGTATGTAGAGATGAAGACAAAGGTAGAGAGAGATACAGCTGTTGCAATGTCTGTTTACTCCTCAGTGTCCCATCTGTAAAGATTCTGTCCACAGACACCTCATACAGGGTGAGGGGACCCCTATTCATCTCCTCCCAAATGGGATAGCATCCTCCAGGGGAGAGGGGTGACACAGTTACTGCCAAGGCGATGGGGAAGTCCTTCTGCTGATAATAGCAGTCGACGGGGGGAACAACCTCAGCAGGCACGGGGCCAGACAACTGTCAATCACTACACCTCTCTTTTTTTTCACTTTTTAGACACTGCTGCTCTCCTTCTACACTTGTCCCTTTCTCCAACCCCCCCCCCAATTCACAGCGTGCTCTCTAAAAGATAATCGTGGACTAAATCAACAGCCTGGAGGTCCTTACAGTGAAGGTAATGGGCTCAGTGCTCAGCCAAAGAACTGAAGATGAGCATTTCTTCCAGATGTGCTACTGTGAACAATAATAGGGGGAATCATAGCTTCATCTAATTGTGGATCTCTATGGATAAGAAAGAATAAATCCAAAAAGTTTACATTTTTCCCGACAGTGCATTTGACAGAAATATAACAACTGTTGATCCTCTATTAGCTTCCTAATTAGTAATTAGCAAACAGATAATTACACAACTGTGTAATGGCATGAATCATTGTTATGAGTAATTCATTTTTCAGTTTGTTTAATTTGATTGGCACCACAAAAAAAAAGAAAGAAAAAGCTGTGTGCAAAGAAACAAAACAGGCTGGGGTACTCTACGCTGCAAATGCCAAAAGAGATGACAAAATGTCAGAGGAAACAAATATTAGTTTTGTCTACTTATCCAAAAAAAAAAGCTTGCATCCTGTGTGAGAAATGTAATGACCCCAAAAACCCCAAACAATTATCCGAGCCTCATTTGGCGGCAACGGCTGTCTCAAAGTTTTGGTTTAACTCAGATGGAGTCTTTTTACATGCAGAGGGATTCAGTCCTCTCTGCTTTTCAGAATTGTTTGAATTCAGCCAGAGTGGAGATTTTTTAAGCATAACTGGCCTATTAAGGGTGATGAGACACACCGTTAATTATATTAAGGTCCAGACTTTGACTAGGCAACACCAAAACTTTCATTCACTTTCTCTTTGGTGGACCTGGTGTGGAATTTTGGATCATTTTCCTGCTGAGCATTCAAAGTTTATCAAAGATTAATGCAATAAACTGACGACCCAATGTTGTCTGCGATGACTTTCTGCAAGAGTTCATGGTTCCATTAATGTCAACCGGCCTTCCAGGTTCTGAAGCAGCAACATTATCACCACACTTTTTGATTGCATACGATATTCATTTATCAAAATTCCGAAATGCCTGAAGATCATAACAGAGTGAGGCGCAGTGCAAATTTGGTGAAACAGGTCACAAACTTTTAAAAATGTTTACTTTTCACCTGCTCATACTAAAGTTACAAAATGTTTTCTTTATATCAGTGCTTTTCAGAGAATTTGAAACCAGTATTTGTTGTGTTTTTTTTTTTGTTTTTTTTTTTGGTAATAAGGACTTTTCTTTCCTTTGTTGTTGCTGAATCATTGAAACCTTACATTAAATAAGGCAAAAATGTCCGCAGTGTTTTGGTGTTGTTTTTTTCTCTCTCAGCTTTTAAAGCATAGTACTTTTTGGGAGACTTGACATTCCTGCAAAGGTTCCTCTCTGTGTCGTTTGATGGTATTCAATTTCATTGTGGTTAGTTGGCATACTATAGTGATCCTTTCAAATAGCTTTTCTGTTTTGCTGTTTGGATCATGGCAGGATGTCAAGTGTTATACTTAAAAAAAGAACCCAATGGAAACACATTTTTGAATTTACATTGGTCATTTTAGTCTAATAATAAAAATATATTTCATAATGTTCAAAATTCTATTTAAAAAAAAAAAACTAGAGTACAAATGTGTTTTAAAACCACTGTAATGATAGCGTACATAAGTTTGCTTCAGCACTTTTAATGTCCCTATTTTATTACTATCTTATACACTGCTTTTCACACATAAAAGAGATTTCTTCTTTTAGGGAAGTAAACAGATCGATATAAATAGACTGAACTGAGTTAAATAAATATCAATATTGAATTTTATTAAGACTGAAGTTCAGAAACAGGATTTTATTAGAATACTGTATAGATATTGCACTCATCTCGGGAAAACAACAGAACTGGTTTGATAAATGTTGATTGTCTCCATAAGGCCTGAGGCTGTCAGAACATTTCAACTAAACAGACTCTGAGAAACGGTGTATAAATAAAATTACCTGAGTTTGTTTTCATTGTTTTGCATTATACTGAGGATTTGAAGTTTTCACTAGAAAGAGGGTCATGTTTTTATTGTTATTAAAGTATAAAAAAATACTTGCAATTGAAAACCTTTATGACATGATACCTTGCATAAACTTACTGACTTCTTTCCCATCCATTGAAGCTTGTTGATAAAATGAGAGCTGTCACATTTGCTCTGTAAAAGTGGGAGAGGTAACGCCATGCTGATGCTGCAAGCTGCCTATTAATGAGGCATCACTCCATCAGGGACGGTTGGTTATGACAACTACCAGAGGCATTTCAGTGTGTTTTGTTTATCCCAACTCTATCTCCCTCTGTGTTTGTGTATGATTGGGTATCTCAAAAGTTGTGACCCTAAGCCAACCCAAAAAAATGCAAATGTGTAAGATATGTTTTAATTGTTTAGCCTAAGGTGCATTTGTTATGATGGACATGGAAATATTAATGGAAAGAAGTAGAGAAGAATAATTAGGGCATTATTAAGGGACAGCATATGCAAACTCTTTAAAAATCTGCATATATTGTAGAGAAGGAACATCTGAGATCTGCTGCATTTAAAGGTTAGGGACACTAAATATAATGCTGCTGGTGTTGCTGGGTAATGACGTTAAATCATGTTCACAGGTATTTGTCTATGATATAGTCTCCTTCAAGTAGGAGAAAATGTGGAAGAGTCCTGATTTATTTCTCTTGGGACATTAAATGCATAGACTGCATTTTTTTTTTATCACATCTTAGGAGATATTCAACCATGCACTGGGATGATGGCAACTCTTGCAACTAAAGCAGCATTATATTTCGTGTTCCTAACCTAATTATTCTTCTCTACTTCATCCCTTTAATATTTTGATGCTTATGGCGAATGCACCTTAGGCAAAAACAATTCAAACAAATCTTACAAATTTGCATGTTTCAGTGTTGCTTAGGGTCACAAATTTTCAGATACCCAATCACACACAAAGACAGAGGAAGATTTCTAAGTGAGAGAACTTGTAAAATAGCAGGGTGCTCAAATATTTATTTTCCACACTATATAATTTGTATATTCAGGTTGCTACACTATTAAGTGAGACTGTTCAAATGTCCTACCAGTTTCCCGACATTTGAACATCAACCAAAACACTGAGTTTACCATTAGCTTTTTCATCTGCCTGCGCAAAATCTAATTTCTCATCACTTATGGTTCATATGGACCTAATCTAGGGACCTAGTTTTTTTTTTTCTTTTACAGTCCATTTTAATTTCAATAGTTGTAGAGAGAGGGACAAGTCAGATAATTTAACATCCAGATAAAACAGGAATATTCAGTGCATGCAATTACTTGGCAACATGGAGTTTTATTTATCAGGAAATAGTAAAAGCAAGAATTACAGTATTATGCCAAAACTACTTTGTTTTATTTGCCTTTTCCCATTGATATCCCATCAACTCTGTACATGCAAGTGCTGTGAAGAACACATTTTAACCAAACTGTAATAAGTTTATTGGTATCGTGGAGGATTTTCTCAAATTTTTTAAAAGACTTTTTAAAAAAATGAATACGCACAACCCCATACCCGCTCCTGACAGAGAGCGCCTATTAAACATGTGCCAGAGCATGCATGAGTCCATTTCTCCTTGTTCACCCTCTCTGTCAAATGTGCTTTTTGCATCGCTCATACAAGCTTACTTTCAAAAGAAAATGTGCAATTTTTTCACTATGTCAGACTAAGCACCAGTAAGTGAAAATGAGGATGAGCACGTAGGATAGCCTTACGTAAACATATCACCAGAGTGAGTGACAATGAGGAGGACCACTTATTGGAATGCTCCACCTGGAAATAAAAAATCCTCTATACCTTTAGGTACAATTAGTATATGTGAAAATTATTGAAATGTATGCTTTGTTCCACTTATTGGGATGATCCACCCAGAAAAAGAACATCCTCCACTATACATTTAAGCTTCTTTGCATATTAGATGTGCAAATATTATCTTGCTGAAAATCTCTTTTATTTTATTTCCTATTGGTTCCTGTTCTTTGGTCCCTTTTCATAAATTCAGGGCCCCAAGAGAAATGTGGTCAGTTTGCTTTCTCACAGCACTTCAGCTGACACTACCAAGAACTCATTTTACAAAGTGCTTGGCATCAACAGAACTAACACAGCATTTTTCTCTTGCACAATGGATTCCCAAAACCCACTAAAACTTCCATAATGACCAAGTCGCTCTTTCTGTGGCTGTGAACGATGTTTGGCTTTCACTTTCACTGATATTGCCCCCTCCTCCTGGTCTCTCCTTTCAAGTCCATCCATTTTACAAAGTGAAAACAGCAACAAAAACACAAACAAAAAGCTCCCCTACAAAGCTCTAGCACGCACAGCCAAACCCGACATTCTAATTAGTTTTAAAAGTAATTGCTTGAAATGATTAGTTGAGTTGGGCCACTTTTCTTTGTTAACTCTGAATTGGAAATATAATTGTGGCGGACAGTAATTGGCCGGCGATGGACTGTTGGTTATTGTAGTCTGTTGTGGCCGCCTGCATCATTACCACATCTTGGACACAATTCAGCTTTTGAACTAGAGTGACCAAAGAGAAACACAAACACACACGCACGCAATGCTCTGATTCCCGATGCCAGTTCTCCATCTCCTCTCAGGTTCATGCCTCGCTCCAAGGATCTAAGTTGTTATCCATTCTGGCTCTCTTTTATTCCCCACTTCTATCCTCCCTTTATTTGACCCTTCTATTCTTTATCTTTGGTAAAATGGACTTCCTGTCACAGTAACAGAGAGAAAGAGGCTGCAAGCCCTAATTAACCTAGAAGAAGCTTTGGTTTTTGAGACTTTCATGGATTAAGAGTCACCAAAACTGAGAAGGTGGCAAGAAATTCCTCTAAATCATAAGCAAGTTCAACCTTCCACACATCTGCCATTCCTGTCTATGTTTGTGAGGTTTCTTTGTGTATGCACTGGCTGTTATTGCCTGGATCACTCTCTCCCTGTTTATGTTTATTGCTGGAGTTTTCTTTGCTAAATTATCTGGAAGCAGAATGGCCCATATCAGCTAACCAGGCAGAAATTGGATCATTCAGAAACTGGGATTTAGGACATGCCAGGGGGACCACATATGCAGACAGACAAGCTCACATAGAAAACAACACGCGTACTGTACTGTACCTTAATCTTGCTGACTCACCAGCACACTGACTCTGTGTAATTGACTGAAGAGCAGACAGCGGTTTACAAAGCAGCAAGATGCTTTAAGAATTAAGGTTAAGCTTTGCAATTATCTATTGGCTTGTTATGAGATTTCATAAACATTACAAAAGATTTTTTGTGGGTTCAGCAGATCTAGCTATATCAAGTTCTTATCATTGCCAGACCTTAATCAGTATTAGAAATTACTCAGACAAAACCTAAATGGCAAAATTAAGTTGTCTGAAAGACTGCAAAATAGCAACAAGACCACAATTTCACAACTGATGGCAAACAGTTACTGATTTTCATCAGACGGGCAAATCCAAACGAAGCACCTAATTGACGTCAATTAGGGGATGTTGCCTTAATTGGTTCTGGCCTGTACTTTTGTCATGCCCCGAAATTGACATACAGACCAGCCCACTGGTTCACTGGCCCTAGAACATGAATAGAGGTAGATTAGCCTACAGTTAAATGACTCCTCACACCCCCACCAAGGACTGTTGTCCCAGCTGCCCTCTGGGAAGAGGCTTCGAAGCATTTGATGCAGGTCAAACAGAATCCAGGACAGCTTCTTCCCCACTGTGATTAGACTGCTGAATATTGTATAAAATGGGTTTAAAAAGCGCTGAATGTTGGAAAACTGTAAATCATATACCAGTCTTATGTTTACATTTGATCACCAGGTCTACATTTTATCACTGCTGCACTTTAGAAATTAAAATGTCTTGAGAGCAGAACTGAATGAAATTTCATTTTGTATACACTCTGTGTACAAATTGACAATTAAGTCTGACTAAGTCTAAGAATGCTGGAGCACATAGTGCGAAGAAGTCACCAACTTTGTGCAGAGTCAATCACTACACACCGCCAAACTCCATGTGGCCTTTAGATTTGCTTTAGAACATTGAGCAGAGAGCTTCATGGACTAGTTTTCCATGGTCAAGCAACTGCATCGAAGCCATACCTCACCAAGTAAAATGCAAAGCCTTGGATGCTGTGGTGTAAAGCAAACCGCCACTGGACTCCAGAGCAGTGGAGAGCTGTTCTCTGGAGGAATGAATGATGCTTCTCCATCTGGAAATCTGACGAGCAAGTGTAGGTTTGGTGGTTGCCAGGTGAACTGAACTTGTCTGACTGCATTGTACAAAGTGTAAGGTTTGGTAAAGGGGACTACGGTGTGAGGTTGTTTTTCAGGAGCTGGTCTTGGCCACTTAGTCCCAGTGAAAGGAGCTCTAAATGCTATAGCAACACAAGATTGGACTATTCCATCCTCCCAACTTTGTTTGGAGCTGGCCCCTTTTTCTTCCAACATGACTCTCCACCAGTGCACAAAGCATGGTCAATAAAGACATGGATGGCAGGGTCTGGTGTAGATGACAATGACTGCCTTGCACAGACTCCTGACCTCCAGCAAATAGAACACCTTTAGGATGAATTAGAGCCAGGCCTTCTTGTCCAACATCAGAGTGTGGCCTTATAAATGCACTCCTGGAAGAATGGTCAAAAATTCCCATAAACACGCTACTGAGCAATGAGAAGAGCCTTTCCAGAAGAGTTGAAGTTGTTTTAGCTGTAAAGTGTGGACTGAAATCAGATTGAAACCCTATGGATTAGGAATGTACTGTCACTTAAGCTCATACATGATTTAAGACAGGTGGGTGAATACTTTTAACAATATAGTGTAAATGCAACCCTGAGAGGTTTCTCAACAAACATCGATTCAAGAACTTGGGTACGCTTCACAATTAAAAGACTGAACTTGGAGTCAGAAAATGTAAAGACAAATCCTAAACATGATCACTCCTAATTGGCATAAGAAGTATGTTATTTATAATAAATCATATCTGAAAGACTGGATGAAGAGAGGAGAGCCACAGATCCACATTGCTTGAAGTCCAATTCAAGGTTTCAACAATCTGTGATGATTTAGGGTATCTTGTCATCTGCTGGTTTTAGGACATTGTGTTCTTCTTTTAGAGCACCCCTTGCTTCCTTGTGCCTAAAAGCTTAATGGAAATGCTGATTTAATATTCTAGCAATACTTGGAGCCTGCCCACACAGCCAAAGGTACCAAAATATTCAATGACTATAGCGCCACTGTGCTTAATAGACCAGCAAAACCACCTGATCTGAATCCCACAGATAATTTATGTGGCATTGTGAAGAGGAAGTTGAAGGACACCAGACCCAACAATGCAGACCTAAAGGCTGCCATATCAGAGGTAAACACAGAAACCAAATAGAGGCCAATGTTAGAAACCCTTAGACTTAGTGTCCTGTCAGCATTTGATTCAGACAAAATCTACTGTTTAACATTACTTGTATGAAGTTGTCTCACCAATAAACGAAAACCTGCAAACTTTAGAGATCTTAGTAGTTTCTGTTCTTTTTCCCAGCTCTTTGATTAGTCAACTGTGAGTATCGACAGCCTGGCGTGTGTGATCATCACAACAAACTGACAGTAGGGAGCTCGATAGCCATCCCACCCAGCCTCCAATACCATCTGTCTAGTATGGATCTCTGGAGGTTGACGCCTGTTGGTTTGGGAGAAGTACACACCAGCAGCCTCAAGGGCTGGCAGAGAAGAGTCGGAGGAGGTGTGCCTGCTGGAATTGAAGTTGTTCAGTCATCTACACATGCAGAAAACTGTGAGTAGTAGGGTATATGAGCTCCTTTTCATGATCTCTATCACCCCCTCCCCTCCCACATAGGACACAGTGATCAAACACAACTGTGATGTCTTAATTAAGAAGTACTAACAGCCTTGATTAAAAGGCAGGAATGAAAGGATCCATCAGTGAAAGAGGCAATTCCCTGTCGGCCACAGGCAACATAAGTAGATGGAAGACCAAAGCATGTGAAGAGAAAGCAATGGAAGAAATTTGGACACAACAATAGACCAGAAATATGCAAGTGAAAGTGGATTGATGCGTGATTGACTTCATGCAGAACATTGACATAACTTTACAAAAACATCTCATAAGTAACAGTTGTGATAAAGGAAAATCAGGTTTTCATTAGTAACCCCCTGATTGTGAATCTTTGGATATGAGATATTTTTCATTTTGTAGGTAGTATAAGAAGGGGGATGAGATTTTAGAGTAATACTGCTGCATTTGATCTAAGTTTGCGTTTTGTTCCCATTCTCCAACATTAATATAGAAATTAACAAACCAGTCTATAACCAGTGACAGACTTTCCTTTGTAATGCACACTCTCATCTTCAGCAGTTAATGCACAGAACAACCTTCAGTGGCTGACGGCAGGCCAAAGCAGATGTAAGCAGGACAATCAAAAAAGAGCTTGCAAAATAATATAATTTTAAAAAGTCATTTTTAAATCAGCAGACATAAGGAGAACAAAAAATGTTCCTTTTTTTTCAATCCTTCACAGATGCTCAGAAATGCAGAATAACAGAAGACATAAAAAAAAAACACCTAAATCAGTTCACTGAAGTTAGTTTTCAATAAAAAAAAAAATGACAACTGGTTTCTACCCTGGTTTAGCAGGGGTATGTTATCTAGGGGAAACAACAAAAATTGGCACATGCCAAACTTGTTGAGGTGAAAATTGCTACAATATAATAAATTGGAAAATAAACCCAAAACAATAAACCCCCTGCTCTCTCAGTAAAAAAGAAACAGAGTCATTTATGGAGTCACTAAAAGCAAGAACATATTTAAGGTAACCCTTATGCTTTAAGACATTTAATTGAACATGCAAAGGTGAATAAATGTTCAAAATTAGATTTACATCTGGTTTTGCTTCAAAGGTAAACTTCCAAATTATGAAGGCAAAAGCAAACTCTTCTGCTTTTAGATATTTACCATGATTGATTGATTCTTTTTTTTACTAATCTAACAATGGAGAAATGTACTCTTTACATTGGCTCAATAGTAAAAAATACGAAGGTACCAAAAGGAGGAAAAGGTGCATGGAGGTATATACAGTATATATATAACAACTGAGGTGTCTTATTTAACAGGATTAATATACAAGGTTATTGCACAGGGTATTAAATGGGTATTTATATGGAATGGTATACATTTAGTTATTGCACTTGGTATCAAATATAAAAAACAGGCTATTGCCCAGGGTATTAAATAGTCAACACAGATGTTGATACAGTCAGTCTCTTAAATGTTGATCATATATATTTAACTGAAAGGTTGGTCCATAAGCTTCAGCTGTTACTTTTTTCTTTCAATATCTGTCAGTTTGATAACATCCTATTAGATGAACTGACATACCATGTAACAAAAAACAATTGTTACCTATACACTTAAGCAAAGTAATATGCTAAACTTAAATTTAAAAAATACTTTACTAACCCAACAAGGAAATAAAATTTTGTTGTAGAATTGATTTATATGTTGTGCTGATGGACAGCACTGTTCAGGATCTTGTCTTTGTTTACTACTATCATAATAAAAGAGGATGTTTGATCATTTCAACTTTTGATTCATTGTGTTAGATTTCGTTTGCTATGTGGCATTATTTTTCAGTATCAAATATGCATGATGTTAACATTTAACTTTGCTTAGCTATGATTATTCCTAAAATGAACTTACTCGATTTTTATGAGCCAAAAAAAGAGAAATTGATCCGATTTGCTCAATTTTGGCTGAAACCAGTGAGTGAATGACAATAACTCCACAACCTGACAAGTATAGGGACAGTAAAACACACTTGGACCATTGCAGATCAACCTTTACCTAATCACTGATGCCTGACCACCACTGTGTTAACAGTTAAAAACAATGATCTCTGCCTGTATGCTATTGTTTGAAAACCCAATAGATTTTTAATTCTCATTTTCCAGTGTAATACAGCATTTACATTTTGTTAATAAAAAAGGGCATTTTATTTAAGCTACAAAAAAGGTAAACATTTCATTAGTGGGTTTTTAATTCTATTGGTTATTAGTATTATTGCCTCACAGCTGAAAGAGAACAGTTTTAAATCTCATAATCAGACATTCAGAAGTTTTGTTGCGTCCCCTCAGCTGTATGGGTTTCTTTCAGCATTAAAAAAAAATAAATAAATAAATAAATTATATATATATCTATATATATATAAATGTTAACTAAAAGAAAGCAAAACAATTATACAGTAAATGGGATTACTTTAACATGATGAAGAAGCTCTTAAGTCTAACAGATACATCATTGAGTATTTATTTTACCCATAATGTGGAGCGACATGAGATTGCAACAGTTTTCTTCTGTCCCCGTTGTGTTTCACACAGGCAGCAGACACACCTCAGCCTCACTGACAGCCCACAGCCTGACTGCATGCTGCTGCATAGCTCAGCACAGCTGTCTGTTGTCTGTTTCTTCTGAGGTCTACTCACTCCTTCATCACTCATTTTGTGCCCACTCAGCATGGGGGTCATCTATACCTCAATCATTTCCTTGGAACTTTGGTTCAACTCCTATTTTGCAAAGAATTATGTGATTTTGATTAAAACTATCTGTTTAAACAATTACATACTGGGGAACATCCTGGGGGAAAGAATGATCCCAATAGACATGAGGGGATGTGAATCTCCAATTTCCAGATTTTACCCATGCTAACTTTCCTCAAATTATAAACAGCGTTCTAATCCTCTTGGAAGAAAATTATAATAGTATACAGTCCTGGCTCTCTCTATAATATAGAAGCATATTTAAAGGGGCATGCTGAGATTACTTCTGTCAGCATTTCAGCTAAACAGCAGAACCATGTTGACACACAACAGATGAATGTAAAACCTTGAGAGGAAAGATGTGCTTGAAGCAAATCCCTAAAAAAAATGTTTTTCATAAACACACTCTCATATTATCTTGAGTGTCTCCCCCAGCAGGCACAATCACACTCAGGCAGATAATTCAGTGTCACAGAGAGAGAGCCTTGTCCATGACCCTCTGGTCCCCTCCAGACAGATGAAGCAGCTGGACAGGGACCCACGGCTGCCCAGAACTTACTTCCCTCGGGGAGCTCAAAGAGAAGAGTCTCCTCTCTGACTCGGAGGATGACCAGCTGAGCTCAGTAGGCCAACGCTGTGCTATGTCCCCATGCCCAGGAAGGTCTAAGCAGGAGGAGCAAGACTTGCAAATGTGTAGCAGTACAGTGATTTGTTTTTTCTCACTTAACCAGCTTAGTTTTACCAACTCATATTTGTCAATTTTCACAATAAAAGAACAATTTTAAAGGAAAAAATAAAAATATCTTGGTTATACACATATAAAAATACATTCAGCTAACTTAAAACATACTCTGTAATGTCATAAATGCATATAGTATGTGCAATTTCAAGCGCGACTTTTGTTTGTACTTTGGCTTAAATTAATTGGCAAAAGAGACAAATCAAATGCAGGAAAACATTTAAGTAAATCAAATAATATTACAAAGCTGGAGATATTTTGTTATGAGTGTAAAGTCCAACAGTTTTTTCCAGTAGCAAGAGAGAATTATTTAAGTACATATCAATATTGCATAGTTTCGACTGCCTTTGCTGCTCTAATGAAATATTAAGCAGTCAGGAACTTTGTGTTTCATCATAATGCCAAGATAGAGTAGACCTGAACACATGACGTGATTTTATAAGAGGTATTGTTTTGTAGAAAAGCAAGCACAGCATTTTTGCATAACTATGGTAGAAAAGGCTTATTTTACATTTCAAATTAATATCTTCTGTTATGCTTTACACTTGGTGTAAAGCATAGTGCATGTTTGTTGCACGCCTTAGATTAGAATTTGCAGACTGCAATGTTTAAACACTGCTCAAGCATTGCTCTATATACAGTTCTGTAAGGCAAGCTCCGGATGACAAAAGGCTCTAAGCAGCTCTATTAATCAAGTAGGTATAAAGTGTTTGGTTTTTTTTTTTTCTAAATAGAGAGGAAAAGAAAACCTGCAATTAAAATGTCCGACAGTAATGAAGCAAAAAAAAAAAAAAAGACTTCAGGGATATTGAACAAATAGTTGTTTTATTTAAAAAAAAAAATGATTCAGACTAAGTACAGGAAAAGAAACAATTGGATGTGTCAATCTGAGTCTGAGTCACTCTGAGCTTTAATGATGCGTTTGGTTGGGCTTTCACTCAGAGTGCCGAAGCTACGTAGCGGCCAAAGCTGTGAAGGGAAAAAAAAGATGCAGAATAACAAGGAGTTAAAGCATAAATAAGACTTTGTTAATACAAACATAAAACCACTATAGGAAAAAAAACAACACTTTATTTCACATCTTGGACACACTCTTCAATAAAGCTTGTAATGATGCATTTGACCTCATTAAAAATATTGTTATTTCATCAGCTGTCATAGCAGGGCCTCCAGTGGAGTGCTGCCATCCAATCAGATGGACAGAAGGTTGCCTGACCTATTTCCAGGGTCATGCTTGTGATGACATCTTGTGACATGACAACATAGCAGAATGGAAAGCTAGACAATATGCTGTCCAGGCTTTAGCCAATCAAACACACTTGTTTCAAACTTCCAACTGACTATAATTTTTGATTAGCACTTGGTCATAATGGAGGGATTTATCGGAGAGCAAAATGGCGAACCTCCAAACACAATACCATTTTCTCAACCCAGATAAGGCATACATTTACCTTAAAAGCTTTTTTTCCCCTTTTTTTTATTGTAAATAGCATGCTTTGCACGTTACCTTTAAGCAAACACGACCTCGGATTAGGGCATAAGGAATTGGGCCATAGTTCCTAGAGTCAGTGGAATTCATATGGTTATCCCCTTCCAGCCATACATGCCCCAATGGAACCTAAGAAAACATGTAACACACAAAACATGGACAAAAACGATTTTCAGTTATACTTGCCTAAAGTAAACAAGGAAAGCAACTCCTCAGGAAACAGCATAGAAAAGTGAGTTACTCTACTATTTACAAAAACTCTATCCAAACCCCACCCCTTTCATCCTAAAGAATCCCCTCAGCTATCCCTCCCTCCTCACGTATCTTAACGTCAACATGATCTCTCTTTATTACCACACTTTTGTAGGAGAAGGGTCATGGGTAACAAACGGGATTGGGGAAGGAGACTTAAAAGAACTTCAAAAAGGGTCATTAGGCTGTTGGCTGAGATTTGCACCCCTCTAACCCAAGGAGTGCAAAGCCAGAGAGAGGCCTGGGATGTATGGACAGAGGGAAAAAGAGGGAGAGAACTAAGCTGCGGCTAGCAGCAGCGTCCAAGGGTCTCCACCGCGGTCCGACCTGCCAGTGGGGCAGTCATCCAAGCGAGCTCTAATTCACAGTGACACCAATTATGATTAATCTCATCACTTTAGGAGAGTAGGCTTGTCAAGGCCCTAATTAAGTGTGCTGTCCCCCTATATGTGCAGACAGGATCAACAACACATTATATTGTCATAATGGGCATCACAATCCGGGAATCTATTTTTGCATTGCCTAACTTTTAACTGTAAAAGTCCTCTGGAAGAAAGCAAATAACTTGGAAAAAGGAAACAGGAAACTAGCAAGGGGATGATGTCATGCCTCTTCCTGTGCTTCCTCTCCTTCCCATTACTCTGGTTTCTGATTACTGCCCTGTCTTAATGCAGGATGCTGCGTTTCATTTCATATTTGATAATTGAGACAGATGATGTGACATAATCACAAGCCACTGACACGTTGACCTAACATGAGGTAAACAACTCGCTGACTAACAACGACTCAAATGAATATCATTAAAGTAGTCATCTGAGAACCATATGTCAACATGCTGGATTCTCACCATTACACCTCATTAACATGGTAACATATGCTGGCTCCCAAGCACCAGAAAAGAAACGCCACTGTTTGTCATCTGCCAAATCATCATTGGACTCTTTTTGTTCTGTTTTTACATTTCTATTAAAAAAAACACCCAATACTGTTAATCCTATGGAAATAAGTGCTTGATTAGCAGTCATCAAGTGCCTCTCCGAAATGTATCTTTTAAATAGTTCAAGAAATTCAAACAATTGGAAAGGCATGACAGATTGGTTAGAGCTCATGCATATGATGAGTAATATTATGTAAACCAAGACAAATTAAAGTATTAATTGCAGACTCCCTCCACAATGTGTCCATAAGTTCCCCAGGTTTGTTTCCAAGACTAAGGAAATATTAACACAAGCAGCTAATTTTAATGGCAGCAACAACATTTTGCACTGAGGTGTCTAAAGGTGTGCAGCTTAAGGGAAATTTTCAGATACGGCACCAGAACTAGGCCTTTTTTGGAGCAGCGTAGCAGCACAGAATGCAGAATTAACTTAATTAAGCCAGGATGTATGGAAAACCTCAAAATAATTCCTTATCTTAGTTTTTGAAACACTTTTCAAAATCCTGCAGTGAGCCAATAGCTAAAAAAAAGAAAATTTCCCCCCATAAGTAAAGGAACATTTTTGGTTTCAAACCCTCCCCTGTAATGAATGAACACTTTTTGGGGGGGTTAGAAACAAACAATGTATATGAGAAGTAAATCCAAACTGCTGAATAAAACAAAAAAGAAAATGTTTTACAAAGATTAAATCTGACCAATAAAGCTACCTACGGTAGACCCTCTGATATCAGGCGGTCATTACATGTTATTCTAAACATAAAAACACACGTCAGATCACAGAATAGTCTATAATATTGGCCTATTTTTAATTAGAGGCATTTCCTCCACCTTAAGGCTCATCTTACTTTATACAGATCCCTATTTGAACCTCATCTAACCAATTGTAATAATACTGGCTGTGATACCAATTCAAGTTACCTTCTAAGCCTAAAAAGTCTACAAAAGAGCTTTTCTTGTAATTACAGTCCCAGAAAGAAATCTATCTTTAAGGGTAAGAATGGGAAGTTTAAATTAGTTTGAATGTGTCATGTAAGGGTCACAAATATGGCATGAACTTAGTGAATATAATTAAAAAGTCCTAGTCCGTGCCCTTTAACAAAAAGAAATCTAACTGGAGTTGTCTGAAAAGTATAATGGAAATTTTGTCCATTTGATGGATTATTTATTGATAGCTATTAATGTCCATTAATGTCTGCTTTAATAATACTTTGATGTGTCCTTATATTTCTCACTGATTACTTCAGAAATGTAAAGATTGTTGTCTTTTTGTTGCATGTAAAAATAGAAACAGGTTAGGTATAGTAGGTAAAAATAGGTTTAAATGAGTAATTACATGGATGTTTGCTGTTTTTAAAATGTCAATTTGCCTAGTTTATAAGCTATGGTCTGCTTCAAGGTTATTCCAATTAAAAAAATGTATTCTATCTGAACTGTATGGATGGTTTTGATGTATCCTGTCTTTTCGTGATAAATTTAGTTAGTTAATTACCCCTTGAAGTAGCATTCATGACCTTCAGACAGAGCAAACTAGAGTGCATTTAAAATGTTCCACTCTTGTCTCATTATTATCCTTGTTTTTTCCTTGAGTCTAACACGGATCATTTGTGTAACGATAAAAGGCAAGACTGTTCTGTGCAGTGTTGGATTTTTGGGACACAGGGGTTTGTACAGTTAGCGGATACTATTCCGAGAAAAGCACTAAGGCTCTACAGGTACAGTAATTGTCCGAAAATATACAAATATGGGCAAACCACTGTACAGAAGGGTGCATTCATACTATTATGGTCTGACTTAATGGACAACACCTTGTCTTCTTTATCAACTATTCATCTAATTATTTCAACACATGGACTAATTAAAGGACTT
>NW_015150458.1:2117202-2118979 GCF_000732505.1 Cyprinodon variegatus | reverse complement strand
ATTTACATTATTTTCATTATATCTTTCGCTAAAATCTGTACCATGCATATTTACCTTTTTTTAAGGCAAAGTATTGTTGTGCACTACCCCAGTACAAATACAATCATAGTAACGTTTAACACCAATCTAATGTCCCCACTGGAAGAGAAGAGCATTTTTTATCAACACCAGTCCTGCTCACACAATGAGAGCTTCAATGGAACCGTTAGGCTGAGTGAGTCTGTTTAAATGGCCCAGTCAAAGCCCAGATCAAAATTTAAATTAGAATATTTAGTAAAAGCTAAAAAAAACTGTTGTTCACAGATGCTCTCTATTCATTGTTAGTTAGGTTGAGCTGTTATGATTAAACTTCCTCGCAGAAAACCTCCAACTACAATCGAGACAAACATACTTGGGTTAAAAAAAAAACAGGCATCAAAAAAGTGAAACTTGTGTTGGAAACATGGCCTTCCACATCATAGCAAACGACAGAAAAGCAATAAAATATTGTCTGAGGGGTAAAAGAAGAAAAGATGAAGGAATTTTCCCCCATTAATAACCCAGACAGATACAGGGCTTCACTGGACTCAAATAATTCATTACTCTAGTATTATTTGTTCTACTAAATATTTCAAACAGTGCTGGAAATCTTTAAGTAGGTGGTTTATCTGCGTTTTCAGCATGTAAAGATTTCCATAATAATTTCAAAATATCATCTTTATTACAAGCTTATAGCTTTTATACTAGTTCCTGTTGTCAGCTGAGGACTGCTGGGGATGGATGAGGAGGACAGCGGCAGCCTTGGGTTGACGCCAGGCATTGTGTACCTGTCAGAGACGTGTGGAGCAGAGCTGAGAATGGAGCTCTCTACACTGCTGAGGATTACTGTTCAACAAGCTCATTATTTTAACATGATTGGGGTGAGGAATTATTTTATATTAATATGAATATTCATTCTATATACCTCAGTCTAACTTTACAGCAGAGAATAGAAAGTATGGAGGGTGTTCCATCTCACATGTCTCTTTCTCTACCCTGGTGTAACATTAGTGATCCACTGGTGTTGTTTTGACACAATAGAAATGCTTCTGAAAAGGTGAGAGAGCAATTAGTACATTGTTGAATGTTGGAGGGTGGAAGAGACAGGTCTGTCTATCTGTCCGTACAAGAAAAGGGGTGATGACAGGGTCTAACACTACAAATATCATCTCTACAGGTCTACATACAATGTTTCACACCGTCATAATAACCAGACACAAGCACATAGATTGTGGAGGGAGACAAAAAACAATGTAAGGAGACCTTTCTATGAAAAGGTATTTGCTCTGTTACAATAGATGCTTTCAATCCCCAATAATGCTAAATCTTGCAAAAATGGTCCAACCTCTTTGATATTTCCATTTTTTTATTGTCTAACAATCTACAGAATACGTCCACAATGTTGAAAATGTTGTGTTGTGAAAGAAATTACAAATATGATCAATTGAAAGAAAACATAATTGTTCATTCCCAACCAAAAGTCAGTATATTGTAGAAATAGGTATCCAACAGCAATGCTTGGGTTAAGTCTCCATGACCTTGTCAAATCTGGTCACATGGACCTTTTTTTCTCAGGACAAAACAAAGGTTCTTTGAGTTCGATGCTTTTTACTTGTGAAAAGCAATCTTGAAGTCTAATCAAGTTTTTTACTTGGACTGAGTTCTAGACATAGACTTTCCCCTTAAAGCTACAGTGTGTAATTTTCAGCGACATCTAACGTCCAGACTGCAGACCGCAGCAACATGAACATCTCCCCCC
>NW_015150458.1:2089949-2116668 GCF_000732505.1 Cyprinodon variegatus | reverse complement strand
TCTGACTGTATATCCCTGAAATAGCCTGTAGCTTTAAACAACTCTATTGTTGTTTTTACAGTGCGCTTCAGGTCATTATCCTACTGGAAGGTGAGTCTCTATCCCAGTCTCAGATTACGGACAGACTGACACATTTGCTAAAGACCATCCATGTATTTAGCACCATCCATCCTTCCCTGAGCAGTTTCCAAGACCCTGCTGCTTAAAACCATCCATATAGCATGATGCTGCCACCACCATGTTTCATTTAGGAGATGATGTTCTAGGGGTGACTGGAAGTGTTGGCTAAGTGTCAGACATTAATTTTTTTAATGGTGGCCAAAAAGATTCATTCCAGTCTTATCTGACCAGGGAATCTTCCTCCTGTGTTTTGGTAAACTCTAAACGTGCATCCTTATCTATATAAGTTACATCTTTTCTCTAGTCACTCTTCCATAAAGCCCAGCTCTTTAAAGTGTAAAGCTTGTAATAGTCCGATCAGCTGATACTCTAGTAATGGCAGTGGAACGTTGCAACTCCCTCTTGGTTATGTTCAGTGTTTGTGCTGCCTTACTGATCGATACCTTCCTTGCCCAGCGAGGGAATGATGCCTCTAGGTTTGTAATGTTACCGTCTATGGGCCTTACAGAAAAGGTGTGTTTATATGGAAAGACCACGCAACACTAAAATTGCACACCTGAGGACTTCATTTCACTAATTAAGTTACTACGAAGGTAACTGGTAGCTTCAGAAATATTTACTGGCTTCTATTTCATCCCCAAGTTTAGGAGCTCGAGGGTCCCTGATAATATGTTAATCATAAAATTCGTAAAGTTATAAATGTAAGAGTTTTCAGTGGTTCATTTGTTTATAATTTGCAAAACGTCCTGCAGGGAAAAAAAATTCTTTAACTTATAGTATGGAAGTGTTTGTTAGATTGCCTACAAAGGTTTTCAGTATTTATACTTACAGGGGGTAAATAAAGACACCATTGATTATTTATACGCATGCAGAGGTGGGTAGTAACTACTTACATTTACTCAGTTACCTTTACTTTAATTAAAAAATACTTTAAGTAGGAGATTTACAACATTGTACTTTTTAATTTTACTTGAGTTCGATAAAGTATCACTGCTCTTACTTGAGTAAAACTTCTGGCGACTCTACCATAAGTAACTCCACTCAAAGGGTCAGCTGGTTTTAAACAAAAAAATGTAGCAGAGGAAAATATCTACAGTTCATGTTTAAGTTTGTTTCTTTTGCACTCAAGCTTTTCTATCTGCTGACCCTGCTGTGTTGTTTGAAGGTCAAAGGTTAACCGTATCATGTTAATGTAACTCATCGTCTTCTAAACTATATACATACAATACTTTATGCATTGATTTAATAGGTTTTATAAAAATTTTTTATTAAAGGTTATTTTTTGAAAAGTGTCAATTCCACCTTAAATTTTAATTGTGTAAATATTGTATGTTATATATTATATTTAACATACCCATATAAATATTATTTTTTTTATATTATTATTTCAAACACCAGCACTTGCACCTAACTATGTTTTTTTCTAGCTGTATATATTTTTAGAATATCAAATATGATATTATGATAATGACTATTAAATAAATCATTATTATATATTACTAAGTACTTAAGTAAGTAGTTTTTTACTCCTTTTTTTTATTCTGACCCAATTTCTTGGATCGGTACTTTTTACTTTAACTGGAGTAAAAATATGATTAAATCTACTATTATTTCAGTGCATTTTTTGGTACTGCATCCACCTCTGTATACATAGTATTTCACCTAATATTGTACAGGAACTGGCTCTATTAAATATATGGACATTAACTTCATTGTAGCATAAATTGCCAGCAGCCCCTTAGAAAGTCCTGTTAAACAAAACTTAGATGCAAGTAATCTACTGATAAATACTTCATATAACCCAGCTTCTAATAAACATAGATCTACAACTTTAAGATGGAGTAGAAAGCATGCCTTCAGCGGTGGATCTGGAAAATGTTTCAAAGAAGAAGTTTGCCTGAACCTAAATAAAGTAGTTTAAAGTGTTAAAATGACTTAAAGTGGAAAATGTTTCACTGAATTACGGTACACCTTTTCAATCATTTGAATGTAGAGGTAAAGATAGTAGAAGTAAGCATTTACTTTGCCATTTGATGAATGTCACATGCAGGCTTGGCCTTGTGCTATATTTTTCTGAACCTATTCAAGCGTTTCCCCAAAGTCTATAAAATAGAAAGTAAATTCAAAGACATGCAACATAAACACAACCTTTGGTTTGTGGACTGTCATATATTCATTCACACACACACACAAACACAGTCTCAGACAACCCTCCTCCCACCCATCAGTCTGTCCACTCAGCTGGCACTAACTCTAACAGGCTTCAGAGAGATTGCGGGCCTGAGCTGTGGGTGTTGGGGAGAGCAGTAATAGAAAAGCAATGACAGTGGTTTCAGCAGCAGAAACCCTGTTCATTCTCTGGTTTTATCACCATTCTTAGGAAATATAGGTGTTGTCAAAAGCTGATATTTTGACCACTGACACAAAATGGATGCGAATGGTCTAAAATGTAAACAAGTCTGAAAGCCTATAGACTGTGATAGACACACAAAGCATGACTGAGGCACAGTTCTGCATTATGCATAAGCATTCTACTCATCATTTTAAGGTGAAAGGAACTATCAAGGGTTTTGTACTAAACACATTTTTCATTATTTCTCTATTTAACTGTTCGCTTTTTGCAGTTTTTGGAAACACCCTGAGCTTTGGTTGTTTGCCAAAAGGCTGTGTCTGAATCTTGATTCCTTTAAAAACAGGAGATAATTGAATATATATTAAAAGCAACTAACATTCTGACACCTTAACAAGCATACTGCAGGTGTGCATGATTTAAAAGGAAATTTACTCACATATGTGTGGGTCTTGAAAAAATCTGATGGGGAACTAGTGCAGATCTTGTCACCCTCCAATCCAATAACCCTTTTACAAATGTTCACGTGTGGGTCGAATGGACTTTTTGCAATAACTATGTCACCCCTGAAAAGAAATAAAAACAATAATTATGTGTGGTATACATGATGCACTGACTCTGGTTTGATCCAACCTGCAAAACAACCTGTAGCAAATATTATCAACTTCTTATAATGTGCAGAGATCACCGATCTCACAAGTTATCAAATTCAAATCAGCTTTATAGCTTATCAATACATTTGAGTCATCTGAAAATAAAATATCAACTTACTGAGATAAAAAGACCCATACAGGAAGAAGAGCTGATGTATTTTAACTCTTTTTAATATATTATAGTAAAATTAACAATTTATGTAGGATCAGAGAAAAAAGTAAGGTTTTATATTAATCCATATATATTACAGTAAGCAAAGCAAATAATACAAATTTACTCCGTTACACACAGCCTGTTAACAAAGTTTACCTAACCTAGACATAAACAAAGTTAAAGAAAACACTAAAATATTTGTTTAATTCTGTGAAAATTCAATACCTTATGGCAATTTCAAGGCCAGAAGTAAATCTTAAAGAAGGAAAAGTTCAACTTAAAGTTTTAATGCTACCTGGACTATGAAGGAACTGAACCAAAGCTTCAGGGATCTAAAAGGGTCAAAAGAGGCCATTCACCTTTAGGGTAATATTGAGACTCAAGCACTGTGGTTTTGCTACTATAGTCCTATTTTTGGATAGAGCAATACCCTCAAGGACCACAATGTTTCTTTCTGCTCTAAAATCACTCTTATAAAGGCAAGCAAGGCTAGCCCCTCCAAGCACTGGGTTCTGGGATTTCTGGAAGCTCCTTAGTTTGGAATCAGGTAAATACGCTGCAGAAGGTCACGGACGCATGCAACAAAAACAACAATCATTGCATAAGCTTTACACAAAAATTAGAGTTACATCAGGTAAAAAGGTAAACTGCACTTCCTGGTCACTCCATCAGGTCTGGATTCTTCTTCAAGAACCTTCGTAGCCGAATACCCAGAGCAATAGCCCCAAGTGGAGACATCAGTCAATCAGGAGTTCATTTTTAGATCAAAATACCTGTTTTATGACATTATCCATTTGTTTAATTTACCAAATACCATAAATTATTTTCTCTGATAAAGAATGTCACAGATGTAGAACTTTATTAAAACCAAACGTTTTCGAATTTAATTCAATTAAGTGATCTGCTGAGTCATGCTCTGGACTTTAAAGGCATTCTAGATTTGCAACAATTTTATACAAGGAAAGCAGCTTCGCATCCAGACATTCTGACAGAATGAGGATTCTGTATTGTATTGCATGAAGGAAAGAGAAAAAGCTGGTAAACATCCGTTGTTTTGTCTCATATTAGTGAGTCCAATGTGGTGGTAGTTGGAGTTATCAACCCAATAGTAGCAGATGAAGGTCATAAAACAAAGCTTATTATAGAGGAACTTGTTTATTTTTGATAAAGTTCAACATTTCAGCGGCTAGCTAAAATGGGGAGGAGAGAAAACAGTCTTTGAAGATTCAAGCTCAAAATATAAAAAAGTCAGATCAAGCTACATATAAGATCCAGATCTCAACTTACTTCTGTATTTTATAAAGATGACGACTAATGCGTTCAGAGAACACCACATTGTTTACGATCGTGGGCTCCATAGATGGACCAAAACACTGAATCAAAACAAGAAAAAAAATGTTTAGTTTTGAGCATACATAAGCTTGTATTGAATATGAAAAAGAGACATCCGTTACATAATCCTAATACAAACCACCACAAATTCTCCAATGTATTCAAAGGCACAGTGTACTATGCAGCCATACTGGATGGTATAACCCACAAAGCGAAGGGTTTTCCCCAGAACACGACGGAACATCTCCACCTGTGGAAGAAAACAAACAGAAGTTACAGGATTTCATGAGGAAACAAGAGAGAAAGCTGTGAGTTTCATTTCTAAAGGTGTGGACAGGGTTGTCAAAGTTGGCCTACTGCTAAGATGGCACATTCTTCAGTGTTTCATTCTCAGGGGCTGAGTGGCCAGTTCACACCAGAAAACTGTCCTGCACTTTGACCCCATAGACGATGGACCTATCAACACCTTGAGCTCAGGTGATGGACAAACACAGAAACTGTTACACACGCAGCCAGGCAGCTTTGCCCTGTCTAAGCTACTTTCCTGACGGTGTTGCCTCGACTGCCATCATCATCATTAGAGCTGTTATCAGCTCCTGTCGGCACCATAGAAACACAAAAACACTCTGGCAGACTTGAAATGGTCCCGCAAACACTGTCATTTAAACACACAAGAAACATGTCTTCTGAGCAAACATAGCAACCACTTTTGGGCTATTGACTTTTACTCTACCTGCAGGATGGACTGAAGAGAGCAAGCCAGTATTTACACACTTGTTTAGCAGGGTTTATATGCAGAAAAGCTCTTGCAAACCTGCACACACACAATATGGAACTGTATATGGTTGGGCTTAGATGTGAGTATGTGCTTCAGTCACCTTCTTTTTTCTCAGGCTGCTGTCCTGCTAGCCCTCCACGGGGTAAAGAAATCTTTTTCTTCATCTCCTCTATACCCTCTGTCTGTTTCCTTCTTTCTCTCACCACGTTTCCTTTCCCTCCTGGGGTATTATTAACCAAAGCAAGCAGAGCGGAAACCAAAGCCACAAATCCTCAGAGCTCTGGGAATGACTTCCCAAAGATGGACAAGGATTAGGACCCCCAATTTCTCCCTTACCCCAGCACCTCCACCCCCTGTTTCTCCCCAGGTTCCCAACAGACTGGGTGTCAGGTGGCTCTGTGAGCCTTGCCAAAGGTGTTACCCCTAATCCCATTACCCCCTCCACTCTTCTCTCTCTGTTATACACACAGGTCCTTCTCTTTCATTCCAACTACATTTCACCTATTAAACCCTCCATCTTTTCTTTCATGTGTCTCTTTGGCCTATTCGCCATCCTTTTTGATCCCAAAAAGATAGACTCCATCGTCTCACTTCCCCACTGCTTCTTCCCTCTGTTTCTCAATCACCCTTGGCAACCCTTCACTTTTTAAAAAAAATACTCTGAATGGCAGGACTCAAGCAGGTGACATATAGACAGATACCCTGTGAGGAGCCAAAATTAAATGTTCCTTTCCAGTTTTAGCATGCTCCCTTTTCTTGTTCCGTAAACTCAGTCCTTCCCCGGCTTGTACAATAACACCTTTGGCCCTCTAATTCCTCTGATGGCAAAAAAAAGTGGACAGAGGGTTAATGTGAATCTATGTTCTGCACTAAGGCAGCATGTCCATGCCTCTTCCTCTTAGTCTCAGCTTGCTTCACCTGCAATTTCCTTTCTGTGGCACTGTAACGCACTCTCAGACATGATCTCCAGTGTACACCTCCTTCTGCTAGACCAGGGATCAGGAATCTTTGTTAGCACTCATTCACAAAGCACAGTGGACAGCCTCCCATACAGCTGCTCTCATATCTCTATTTCATCACTCCCCCGCCCCTCCATTCCAGCATGCATTCATCATAGGTAGGGATTAAGAGACTTTGCATAACCAGATCACACGGCCAGTGACTGATATCAAGAGTCCATATGCAGCCGCCTGGTTTTCAGAGGCACCCTCTGTCACTGATAGTGTCTGTGTGTGTGTGTTCATATGCGAAGACAAAAGCATCACCTGTAGGTAACATAGAAAATGTAGCATACAATGCAAAGTGACTCTTGGGACTCAGAATGAGGTGGACATCCACAGAGACTCCTGATTGAATATCTATTACATCTAATTTCCCCAAGGCAAAGAATTAGGCAACCCAGACTATCTTTTAGCTTTAATTCCCCAAATGTGTGTTTGCGTGTGCGCACATGCAGTGGTTGGGCAAAGAACATTAGCTGAATGTTGTATTACAGCTGTAAACTATCACAAAATCTCTCTGCTAATCCTGGATTAAACAGCGGAGATTTTCACAAGACAACAAAAACAACAGGAAAAAAAAGTAAAAGGAGTCTTCACCGCAGAACCATCTGTGACCTCTGGCCTCCCGCTGTCACCTCGCAGCACTACCGTGAGGATAAAAGGGGGAATCTCAAATGAATAGCTGCAGATGGAATTATTTCATTGTGTGTTTAACTTTGTGATCCTCTTATTGAGTGAAACCTAATTTATTCATTCAGCTCAATTCAATCACAACTAAAGAGATAAAGTCAATTTTTCTTTATGCAAACTATCAGCAGAATCTTCTTAATAAAGATATTTCTGGAGACACAATCAAAAGGAGGAGAAACAGCTGCTGCCTTTCTAAAGAAGACCCCCTCTACTTAAAGCAGGAAATGTTTAAAGACGTTCTATGACACATTTTAAGTTCTATTTCTAAGGAGAAATACTTTTAAACTTGAATTTTTGGATTTTAATTAGATCTTTATATATTAGGGTTTTCCACATTCCATGTTTTACCAATTGCTGGGTTTTCTTGAGGTTTGAAATGCCAGTTGACTTATATCTAATCAACATTTATCATATAGGGAAGAAATGTGCTGCACTTTAGAATTCAATGCATTACGATTATAAAAGATTACTACCAATATTTCAAATATTTTGAAATCTTTGTTCATTCTGTCAGATTTGGATGTATGCTTGGACTCACTGTGACGTTAAAACATAGAAAGCATCTTCACTTACAGCATTCTGACAGACACCCGAGGGTGTTGGGTCTTAACTGTTGGTATTTCGAGTTGTTCCTGTTATTTTCCTCCACCTTGATTAAGACGCAAGCTCTAATGAAATGCAACTGCAGAACACAAGGCTCCCGTCACCCGGCTTTGTTGTGTGCATGTTGTCCTGTTGATTACATGCAGCACTGTTTATGTGCTAAACATACCTTTTGGAATTGGCGCCATGCAAAATAAAAGTTGGAATTTTTTTGTACCCTTCGCCAGATTGTGTACGAACTAAATATTTATAGTGATTGTACCATATGTAATCCCTTTTAAAAATATAACTAAATGACCTAAACTTTAATTCAAGTTAATCGGATCTGATATAATTGATGGTAAGTGAGAAGTGCTGAAACTGAATCAGAAGTTCTTTTAAATAACTAAAAATCTAAGGGGATCATACCTATGCTGTCATGTTATTGTATTTATTAAGGAAACTACAGCAGGGACATAATTTAAGCTCAACAAACGTAATCCCAAATGAAATGCACATTATTGAAACCATAAGGAAATAGTCAGAATGGAATTACCTCCACTGGTCTCTAGGGATTTGACCCTGCCATGAGTGAGTAGTGTTAATTGATATACATGGCCAGTCTATTAGGACCACAAAGCGAATTTCAATCCAAACAGCACACAAGGGCCTTGCAGCAGACTTCTTACACAACTAAATTAGGAAAACATGGGCTGAGAGAGAACCAGGCAACGGGGGGGCTAAGAGGCTTATGAGCCCCTTGTCAGATATTCTTCTTCTCCCTGAGGATCACAGATGGAAGGGAGTCTGGAGGAGCAGCCAGACCAGAATAAGGACGAATCCTACCTCTGATGTCTTTCTCTGGACAGCAGAAGGCAGGGGAGGGTGGGGAGTAAGTCCTGTTGCGCATGGCTTGATTTGATCTTAATTTGAGATATAAAAAAGGAGCAGCTTTGGCAACAAGGGGGGCTGCTGTTTCAACTATCGTTGCAATCAGTGTTAATCCTGAAGATTGAAACACAGGCACCTGGCTGTATAGGGAATGACAGATGTAAAAGTCCCAGGACGGTGTCTGTGCAAAATCTCCGTCCCCCTCTATTAAAGCTTAAATTGAAAAGACTGATCTCCATACTGCTCTTTTTATTGTTGCTAACAGCAACGCAGCTGAGAAACAGCTGAGTGATGTGGCTATTTGAGGAGCTCAGAGCTTATACCTACAATCAAAGGGTCAGCCAGAGCAAATAATAGGCAAGTGATATGAATACAACTGCTGCAAAGTGAAAGGAAGTGCAGGCTGACCCAGTCCCCAGCCAATTACATTCAATGGAAAGTCAGTCAGTAAGCTTATTGTATTGACCACAAGAGATTGTGTGGTGCTGGCTCTGTGCTGAAAGAGTTCAGAGATCTTATCTGTGCTTGTATCAGATTTACAAAGAAGTTTTGGTTATCCATGGGCCTGAGCTTTACACTGCTTTTATACCAAGTAGTGACAGACATCTTACCTCACTAACAAATTTAAGAGTGCAGTTTCCTTTTATTCTACAAGAGAACACGCTTTGTATTTTTAGCATTTATAGAAGTCTTCCTATAGATCGAAATGTGATGTCATTCCAACCAAAACATCTGAGAAAAACACAATGAAGAAATGCAAAATATGGGTCACAGAAAAAAAAGTAAAAAGGAAAAATAAGCCAGTGCAACATCTGTTCTGGCTTATTGTGCCTGACTTCTGAGACTGGTGTTTTCTTTCAGTGTTAACAAAACAAATTTGGTGCATGTTGACGATAATTTGGCATCCTCTGGACACAAAACATCGGGACTCCTTTAAGGAGTTCCACACAAAAAGCAGAGAAAGGCTGAAGAAAGCAAAAAATTCAGACCAGGAAAAGGTCTGACATGTTATGACTTCTGCCATTATTTAGCTCGATCAGATACAGCAGCTGACATAATAAAAGCAGAAAACAAAAAAATCACCTCCTCAATAGATCCTGATATGAAAAGGTGTTATTTTTGTACCATTACTCTATCCTGTTCTCCAAACACTAAGATTAATTTAGCAAAGTAAAAGCTAACATGTATTTTTTTTTTTATTGAGGCATAGAAAACTCTTACATCCTTAAAGCTGGATCTCCTTTTGGAAATGCAGGTCACTCAGAGCATCTTATTTGGCTTGTGGAGTCTCTCCACAATGCCCTGCATCGTCTGTCATGATATTTTCCCTTGGCCTCCTGTCACCACACATAAGTCTCAACAGTGCTGTCAAAGCAGCAGGACTGTCTATGCTGAGAGCATTGGTAAAGTGAGCAGTTGGGCGATCACAGCATCCTGCGATCTTACACTGCCTCTGGCCTCGGCCTTCTACACAAAGCTTTTTACAGCTGTCTTAGGGATGTCATTGATCAGTCTGAACTTCCAAAGAGGAGTTAGTTGACTATGCAATGCTCAAATTAAACAGGGGTTATACCAGTTAGTACATGTTATTGGTCTCAGAAATAAAAAGAAGTTAATAAATGTCCTATAGTCTTAGGAACACTTGTTTTGACGCTGCTGCAGAAATAGATTCTACATCTAAGTGTTGTTTTAGATCACATAAAATCTTCTAGATTGTTTAGTCATCCATACACCAACCTATTATCTGTGGTTTGCCATTCATTGATCAGTCAAGATGCTAACAGGCCCACAATTAAAACTCAGATATCCTTCTCCAATGGCACACTTTCCATCTCAGCCTGAGGGATCATAGAGAAATCCAGACTAGTAGAGATTTCTCCAGTGATTCCTGGGTCTGTCCTTTTTTCAGCTTAAGCAAAGGATCACAAAATGCCTCTCAGATTTTAAGGCACTCAAGAGGAAACCTGACTGAATCCTTGATTGACCTCTGCTGACCAAGCCACCATATGGAGGAAGCCTATTTCAGCTGTATGTTTTCAAGATTTGCTTCCATATACCCACATGTCAGAGTTAGGATGGAGGTGAACTGGAATATTGAGAAATTTGCATTTCAGCAGTTTTCTTTACCATTATAGACTGGAACAGCCCTAGAATGACTACAGACGAGGCCCCAGTCTGTCTGGCTGTTTTCTTCTCCATCCTACACTGTGGACAACTACTACAGAGAATACTAAAGATGGTCATGACCTAAAGATACACATAGAACTGTACAAGCTACAAAAAATAAATAAATCAAAGATGAGACACTGAAGTGTTTAAACCAGAGGTCAGCCTCTCCAGAACTATGTCTGTGGAAACTGCCAGAAGAGTTAATAAACACAGGAGGAAGATTAAAAGTTCACAAATATGCATGAAAAAGACATTGATGCAGTAAAAGTTAAGATTCTTAACACATTTAGAAGAGTTATCTGAAAGAAAAATAACGTTATCCCATTCTGCAGCTTAATTTGATAGTTAGGGAATTCAAAAACAAATTTCTAGACTATCAACAGATTAGTTCTATCATAAAAGACAGATTTAAGTTTAATGAAGCAGGTCTAAAAATACCACCAAAGGATTTACTAAGCCTTAATCCTCCAAAAGTTACTGTCCAAAATATATAGGAGTTTATCCAATATAGCTGAGTCTATATCACTTCCCATTGGAAAATGGGAAACTGATTTATCAGTTAGGTTTGATTAAAGTGCATGGTCTAACATTTGTCAGAGAACCTTTAAAATGAGTAGAAATCCTTTTAAAACTGATTCGATACAAAACCCTTCATGCAGTACACTATAGAGACCAATGGATGGTTAAGATGGGTTTTGCACAGTCTGATATCTGCTTCCAATGTGCAAGTAATGCACCAGATACTGGTGCAATACTGGTGTCCAGTATGTGAGTATCTGTCAAAGTGTCTGAGATGTTTCCCTAACTGCCAATCAAAGCAGGAGGCGGTGAACACTTGACCTGGCTACCCAATGACAGACAGAGGGCAGCTCCAGCGTGCCAGATGTCCAACTGAAAGAGCCCTGTAATGAATCTGGGTTTTTCTGGGGCTGCAGATGTTTTGGGGCCCAGTAACTGTTGCGGCCCCAGCGATGAGATACTCCTGTTTTACACGTATTGGCAGAAGGCACGTGTAAGAGTTTTATCCTGTAAAGCCAGTAAATGGATTTTATTAAGTGAAAACATGTTAAATCAGCTGAGATCAAATAGAACATGTAGCTGCGGTTGTGGTCACACAAGAAGACACTTTTCTCACTGGAAGAACGAACTAGAAATAAGCAAACATTTCTTAAATTAAGTGTATTTACCCTTAATTTTAGTAGGTAAGTGAGATAGTTTGCCAGTGGAATGAGTCATTTTACTCTTAAAATAAGATAATAAGACAATATGCACTTGAAATAAGACAATGCAATTGTGTTTTCTTATTTTAAGTGTAATTTTTGTGTTCCATTGTCTCCTTTACCTCCAAAATCCAAGAACAAATGCATTTATTTTAAGAAAAAATGACTTATCTAGATCTGCGATGGACTGGCGACCTGTCCAGGATGTTCCGCGCCTCTCGCCCGTAGACAGCTGGAAATAGGCAGCAGCACCCCTCGCGACCACACTTGGGATTAAGCATGTCTGAAAATGGATGGATGGACTTATCTAGATTTTGATTTTTTCCAGTGCTGTCTCCATCTCCTTATCTCTCCCCAAAGTTCTTATGCCCTCTTTTTTCCCTCAAGTCCTAAATTATTTTCAAGCACGTTTAATATACAAGCACCAAGCAGAACCTTATAGCAACAGACATAATGGTCATCTTGTAAAAGCAAAGCTGTTGGGCTATCATCAATCTCTGGGACATCTATTCCCAGAGCTATGTTGACAAAACAGCACACACACAAAAAACAGATAAATAAAAAAGATTTTTAACACATATGCACAATGCCTCCACGTCATCAGATCAGATGTCCTCCCTTATAGAGTTGAGCCTTATTTTTGTGTTTTAGATCAAATCAATTTTTTCCATCACATATAGCTAAGCCGAGTTAATATAAAACAGAATTGCATCCCTCACAATAAATAATGCCCAAGCTCTAATTAACCCTGTTTTGGACACCAATGTTTCAGAAATAGAACATCATCTTATTAAAGATCAAAGCTCTGTGTATGCACCCTGATGCTCTATTTCTCCGGTTCTTTTCCCTGAAAAGAGATCACTCAGGACAAACTCTTTAAATAACACTTCATAACTTATATGTAATAAATAACCAGGAGACATGACAACAGATTCTGATAAAAATTGTAATTTTACTCTTTTTACAGCTGCTCACCTCCCGGCTCACCTCTTAGGTAGTGGCCCCGATTTACAGTTAAAAAGGCATTTTATACATCTCCAGTCTGCCAAATCATCTTATCTTACATCATATGCGTTAGCAGATGATTAGACATCCATGGCTCCAGTCTTATCAAAATAGGACACTGCTCTCATTCCATTTCAAAATCTTTGCCACGTACAAAATGAAGATTATAACTGTATATCTAGACAAAGAAATTGTCCTAATTAGATTAAAATATCAGTTCTGACACGCAACAGGCAGCCAATACCAGGGTGGGATACACTCACACATCTTCAATGATAATTATCCTAAAAATCCTGACAGTAAAGCACGGTGGAGTAGGTGTGATGTGTGGGGGTAATTTAGTACCTCAGCCTATTTATCTGGACAGCATTTTTTAGCTTTAAGTAAGGGCTGGCCACCTCCAGTCCTCGTAGCTTCATTGTCCAGCATGTTTTAGAGATGTCCCTGCTTCAGCACAGCTAGATTGCTAACTGAAAGGCTTTTGCTGAACTTCAATCATCCGAATCTAGAGGAGGAAAACACCTAACACCTGCAGGACACCAGCCGTTGAGGACTGACTTTGGACAACCCTACCTTAAAATCAAGCAGATGGGTTTTTTTTCTTCAGCACAATGATCCAAAACCCGCCTGCAAGTCCCTGTGTAGGGTCTTCATTTTGATGTTCTTTTAAATATAAGTTCTAAATGCGTAGGTTTTACTTTGATAATTGATATTTATGAATTGATAATTCCGGTCTCTGGTCTCCCCTTAAATTGCTTCTTTCTGTTCCTAAACTTTGTTTTAACAATACAGACATAGAATTAAGATTTATTTTTAAGTTAGAAACAAACAGTGTCTGTTTTAATTTATATCCATGAGTTATTTGGAGCCACTGAACAGCTTCTTTGTTCCGCCATAAACACAAGAGCTCGAGATTATTGAAGTAAAATATAAATACATACATATACGGCAGCTGTTAACTTACATGGAGCTGAGGCTCTGGTTTGATTTAAAATCCCAAACTGTGACCATTCACTGGAAACAACAATCCCGACCTTCCATCGACAGCTTCCCAAAACAGCAACCTAACAAACTGGCTCCTGATTGGTCGAGCTTTACCAAACTCTCATTCGATTGGATAACGCGCACCACAACATTGACGTCATTATTGCCAATATGGCAGCTCCCATGAACAATGTGTGTAAACCATCAAGTGAGCGTTTACAGGTTAATACTACGAGCTTTCAGAAGAAAACAAGGAGTAAACTGATCTCAATTCCCGGGACGAGACCTTCGGTCCAAAATGGACAACTCTTGGTTTCCACCGGTGTCACGTCGTTGGATTATCTGCTCGGTCAGTGTCTGGCTGCTACACATGCTAATAGCGATTCTAATGGATACGCACAGCTCTACACAATTTGAAACATTTTCAACCCTATGAGAGTTTAAAGATACTAGAAACCCACCGACGTGGAGCTAAATTGATCCCAAAAGCAAATGTATAGATATAGATAATTTCATCAGATAATTAAAAGCATGTATTTACATATTGTATTAAAGAAGTAATTCCCCTCTGGGATTATTAAAATATTTCTGATTCTGATTCTGATTCTGAAAGATCATTCATGTTTTAGATGAAACATTTTGATAAGTCAGTAATATTTCTCCAAACAGAATAGTTAACGTTATATCAGCTTAGTAAAACAAACAGTTTATTTTTAAATCTAAAGGGATTTCCAAAATGTTATTTATAGTTTACAATGGGTATGTATCGCAGTTATCTATAAGTATGTGCTTTGTATGCAAAAGAAGAATAGAGTAAACATTTATAGGCTCTCTCTTTGAGTTAATATTGTACATTTCAGTTATTTTTACATCACTCCTTATTCAACAATGTTTCCCCTTCTCTAATTAATTTCAGTTTAGAGAAGTGCACCCGCCCCATTCAGACGGCATGATATGATTTTTAAAAGATTTTTAAAATACATATCTAAAACAGGGCTGAAACTGAAAAATTAATCCTGATTCATCGATTATCGAACTCATTTTCAACTGATTTAGTTACGGAATTACCTTTAACTGGAGTACAGAGATTCTAAACATCCCGTTAGCTGCAACTCCATTCCAAGCTGATATAGTAAAATTGTAAAAAAAAAAATATTTGTAAACCTTTTGCATTTAAGATGAAAAGCCTTTTCTGTCTATCAATATGCTCTATCCAGAACTCCTCAAATGCTTCAATGCCTTAAATTCTGTACAGAATCTTCCTTAAGTAACACTTTGCTATCCGATTATTAATTGATTAATCTACCGAAAATTCAACAGATTAATCCATTATCAAAATAAATTTTTATTTGCCTTGTTAATCTAAACTTAAGTCTTAATTTCATAGTTTTCTTTCTTAAGGCAAATTGTACCTCTTATTTCTGGGTTAGATGTGTTTACTTGTGTATGCATCGAGGTGAACATTATAAACTCCAATCATGTGTCTGTTGGGGGTCATTCTATAAACATTATCTCAGAGGTTTATTGCTGGTAGGATAAATGGCACTCTAGAAAGCTAATATCTTCATTTTTTGACTTTAAAGATTTAAATGAATTTGTTTTTTCCATGCAGGTTTTCATTTTTTACCATGAAGTTTAGAAATTATCCCTGCTTACATGTTTGGGTAATTTATTTGAATTCAATTGGCTTAGTCTAATACATCACCTCTTTCATTCAGTTCTACTGCTGATGGAAACATCCCTTTATATTCAGCATCTACAGCATCAACCTCTAGTCAATAAGCAGTAAATCCAAATGATACTCAGTTTGAGCTCTTGCTTATTTTGACATGTTACGGAAAATATACAGCATTCTATGCTGTTCTTTTCATTATTTAGCTTTATTCCACTAATATTTCCATGCATATAACTTTGTAGCAGGTATGCTGTGCAGCCTGGTTACATCTTGGTTAAAGTGCTGGAAGCCAAAAATAGTCCAGAAGCAAACATAATAATATTTATGCATTCTTGATCTGTTAAAAATTTCACTTTATTGTGTTTCATTCACAAATACCGTCATCACAGCATATGTTATATTCATCATGCATAGAACTTTACATATATTGTACATCCTCATTGGGGATCATCATTGTCAGTATATGCACATGAAATGAAGGAGGAAAATATGGGGGAGTGGCGGCCCTGTGATTAGTGCATAGATCTTGGAATCATGAGGTTCTAACGTCGAGCCCCACTCCCACGGACTGCCACTCTGGGTCAGAGGTAAACGGTTGGCTTGCTCAAGTGGTAAGTCACCTGTCCTGCAGACAGGAAGCCTGGCTTTATATCCCAGCTTGGGGGGGATGAGCTGCTAGTGTGCACCAGAGGTTGTGAGTTCAAGCCCCACTCTCACAGACTGCCACTCTGGGGAAGTCATTAGTTTATTGTTTTATATATATATGTATGTGTGTGTCTATATGGGTTTTTATAGCAAAAATTATATATTAATGGTATTCCCAGGTGTAAAGCAGTTATTTTCAGATGCTATTTTGTTTTTGCATCACACAAAGAAACACTCCTGTAATAATTCAAAATAATAATAATAATACTTTTGTAAGGTATAGAACCTTAATGTGATTAGAACTGTACAATTTATCAAAATATATGTTATAGATCATACTCATAATCATTAAGGCATTGGAAAAAACAACTAAAATGTGTGCTGCTGTATGTTTTGTGAAGTATGATACTTGTCTTGCTTAACTTGCCCTTTTATAAAAATACTTCTAGCATCATGTTTTGTTCTAATATATTTCTCTTTCCTAACAGGTGGTGGGTTAGCTGTTGGCACAGTGCTTCTCATTGGTAAGCCTTTATCGTTACATTTTTCAAATGTACCTTTTTTTCCTCTCTCAGTTGTATTGTTTTGCTTTGGTAGAATCGGCGTTAAAAGATATTTGTATTGTTTTTTTAACTTGTTGTAAACATTAGTGGCACTTTTTTTAAAATGTACCCAAGGGGTAATAAAGGTTTAAACCCTTACCTGGCACTGGAAATGAAAAAAATAACATTTTAAGTATTTTAAAGTATATAAAATTGCTTGTATTTGTTTTGTATTTTTATCTAGAAATAAAGAAGATGGCTTATACTGATGAAGGTATAAATGCTGTTTTCTTCAAACTGCCTTTTTGCAGCTGAATGTGTTTATTTTCCAGGCGTAGAAAAGAGCATATCTCCCCAGTGGTCAGATTTTTACATATCATTCCAAATAAAAATTAATTTCTCAGTCAAACATTGATCAATGTTGACAACATTGATCATAGTAGATTGATCAATAAATAAGTTTGAAATCTTTAGGGAATTATGTCATATGTTGTGTTCAAGAATGATTTTAAGTTCGGTCCGTTTATGTAGATAAATTATTCAGGCGATCCAACTTTGATTACTGACTAAGGTTGATAAAACTGGATATTTGTACTTTAAATGCTAAATATTTAATGAAGGTAACCTTTTCTGTGGAACTTCAGCTTGTTTTAGTATTTGGGCTTTTATTCTGTGCTTTGCAAAAACACTGTTTGACATTTTCTCACAGTATATTCAAAATCTCGAAAACAACAAAACAAATAATCTAAAGATTATATAAGATAAACCAGCACAGTGTAGCACATGTCTACAAGGTAAAAGACTAAATTACATGGTTTTAATCTTTTCACCTGTCAATTTAAAAAGCGTCACTTGCATTTGTTTTCAGCCTGACTGAATCTGCTTTCTATAGATTTGCCTCTCATTGCAGTTTAAGTTGTCACTATTTTGGAGTATGTCTCTATTAGCTTTATGCATCTGTTCAGAACATCTGTTAGCAGCCATTTCCCAGTCTTACCACATTTTAACTGATGTATCCCAAATGCTTCAAACAATAAATTGTCATATATTCAAAGCTTGTAAAATTCATTAATAACACAACCCTGCTTTTAATCTCTCCATAGTTATATATTAATGGTCCAATTACTGCTTCCCGTTGATGTTGATGCCATTTGTTATTTATCCGCTTTTCACTTCAGGATTTTACTGAACCTTTTCTTCTCTTCTGACAATGAAATAAACTCAGTTTGACTTTTGTTTTGTCATTCAGTTCACTTCTGTAATTAAATGCAAGCTCTAGATTATTCTAAGAAGTTTTGCAGAAAATAGAGCTTAATATGTGATAGATATATATTACACTTTTCACTAATGTTAATAATTTCAACAACTATAGATTGTTTCTGTCCAGGTGAGACTTATATACTGCTTGGTGTTGGTCTGTTATTTTTTTTTTTTTATAAAATACACTGAATTTGTGTTGTGATTTAAATTTAAAAAGAAAAACATATAACAAGGAAGTATATGCACATTTTAATTTATAATATCTGAACATAACAAGATTCTTTTTCATGTAAGTTTTTTTTTCCCAAAACAGGACCAGTTATTAATTGTATCAGCTTCAAGTTTACTGTTTGGTCTTTAATGGTAGAATGACTGATAATTACGCTGTGTATATGTCCATAACCTTCATGACACCTTATTCCTAATCTATACAGTCCAGGTTTTGATTGACTCTGTGCCCAGCAAAAGCAACTTTAATTCTTCTGTAAACACTTTTCTACAAAGTCTGATAAGAATTAGGGCTGGGCAATTAATTGCATTTGCAGAATAAATGCAATTTTAAAAAACATAGTTTTCAAATCGCAAAGCCCTTAAATTTTAGTCACATTATATTGAATAAAAGTAAGACGTTAAATTTGTTATTCCATCCCTTTAGGTAGCAGTAATACGTTTAAGGTTGGTTTGCCGCCACATAGAAAGGTGGAAAGAGTTGCAGCTATCTACAGATCCATGCATGCAAGTAGAGGTGTGCATTTTTTATGCACACTGGGGTGAAACATCTACAAGCTTGTGGTTAGGTGAAAATAAAATCAAAATATTGGATAAAATAATTGTAATTTAGATTTTTGTCAAAATCATTCAGCCCAAATAAGAATTGATTTCTCCTTTCTGTAGGGTTGAGATCAGGGCTCTGGGCAGGCCGGTCCGGGATAAAAATATAAATGCAAACATGGAAGTGATAACAACATGTTATCCCAAATATGGTTGTTTTTGAAATATTTTTGAATCACTGCATTTGAAGCTCATTGCATATCTAGTTTGCTTTTAAAAGTGTGGAAGATGAACGGAGGAAATGTGGAAAAATCTTAACCATCCTTAAAAGATGATTTATCTTAATATTTAGGGACATATTTTTTCTGACTTTGCTCAGTTCCCTTCAGCTCCTGGCCAAGTTATTAATCAAATGTAAATTAACATATTTTATTGGCTCAGTATTCCTAGTTAGGTCTGTTTCTAGTTAAATAACTGTCCAGCATTTCTTTACACAAAACTAAAGAAAACAAAAACTTAATGGAAGCCATCTGATAACACAAAAAGGCTCAAATATGTTCAAAAGCAGCACATCACACCCAGAACATTATATCCAGGATGACTTGGGGAAAGATATGGTTTAGAAAAGATCGCTAAGTAGTTAATACTTAGTTTGGACGGTTTTTATACTCCCATCAAGCCGCAGTAAAATCCATTGTCATCAAATAGAGAAAAGATGGAAGAGTAGAGAACCTTCCCAGGACTCAAACTGGGCAAACAAATGAAGAATTTCAAATCCAGAACCCCTGCTGAACAAAAACAAACTCAAACGTGACTTTACCATTTGACATATAAGAAAAACCTGAAGCTGTTAGAATTTCCCTTCAGTGACTTCCAAGACAGATGCAAAAAATGTAACCATTTTAGAGAGTGTGTTCTTCTACATTTGCCATAAAATGCCCAAAATCTTTTTAAAAAGAACATTGTTCTAAAGACAAGCTCGATGGTGGTGGAGTCGACCTCTGGGCCCGCTGTGCTACATCTGGACCTGGACTACTTTTTATAATTGATAGAAGAATTCTGTTTGTACATTAATGTCCTGTAGGTTAATCACCACAGTAGTGATCAGAGGACCACCACTGACTGAACCGCTGGATGGTTTAACAATTAGAAGGGAATAAATTGAAGGTTTTGACGTAGTCAAAGTATGGTCTTTTGCGATTACGATTTTGTGACAAAGCTTAAACTGATAATGATTCTCAAACTCTCTAGTGTGTCTGACTAAAATTCACAGAAAAACTCTTGCAAAAGCACCTGTTTCGAATGTGATCAACCATGAAATGGCCGTTATTAGCGGTTATCAGTCCCATAGAATGGCTTCATACTGCGCTTCCTCTACCTCTCTTATGGCTGATATTATGCAGCTTATTGTTGATAGCCACCTTGGCCATGTCTAAAACTTTAATTTTCACTTTCTTTTTACCTATTTTATACTTTTAACCTACTTTATTTACAGTCTATCTTCCTAAAAGCTTTACTTCGAGTGAATTCCACATGTTTCAGTCACACCGATTTGATGTGGTGTTTAAAAACAACTTAGTTGACAGGATATGAGATTTTTTTGGGAGGGGTTGCTGATATAAGGGACATGTTGATTAAATTTATTTTTACAATAGATGAAGAACTACTAACATGAAGTTCAGGTTACAATTAAATACATAAACCTCTCACCTCTCACACACACACAGATATACACTGTACCAGAGACTGCACCTTACCTGCACTACCTCAGCCTGGAACAAACTATTGCTGCTGTTTTTATTGCTTTTTATTGTAATGTTTATACTTCATTTTTATATTTATCTTACCACTGTTACCTGTCATGTCCCGCACTTTATGTCAGTTTTTAAATGTCAGTCTTGTATATTTCTTGTATATTTGTATATTGCAGAGAGTAAACGTAATTTATTTCCCTTGTATGTCTTGTACATATGTAGAAAATGACAATAAAAGCTGACTTGACTTGACTTGACTTGAAATTCTTTGGGTAAAAAGTAATTTCTTTAGGATAGTATTAGGAATCATTCGGTAGTGTGTATTGTGCCTCCAAAATGAAACCATTCTATGCGACTGATAACTGCTAATAATGGCCATTTAATGGGATGATAACATCCGAAGTGGCTGCCAAACAATATTTGCAGCAATGCCAAGAGCAGCATAATCTGTTACGGGTTTAGGGGGAATGTATTTATCCACATGTTGACATTGGTTTAAAATTGCTTCTACTCTTCATAAATTACATCCATATTTGAAAACTGCATTTTGCATTTACTGAGCTCATTCCTTTACGATGTTGAAATTAGTTGGATTTTTTTTGGTCATTTAAACTGTGACAAGAGAAATCTACAAGGGGTGAAATATTTTTTTAACAGCACTACACAAATAATATGTATGCCATATTCCAAGACCGAAAGTTTTTAGTCTACCCGTCTTTCTGGAAACCCTTTTACTTCACTCATTTTCACAATAGACTTTAAAACCTTAAGTACATGTCATTAGTTCCTAACATTTTTTTTAGTAATCGTCCACAGGCTCTGTTTAGAAGGACGTTACCTTCAAGCAGATTGAAATATAGACTAATAGACCACCTGAAGGTCTCCAGTTAGAGTCCCAGGTGTTCACACTTTTCGCTTGCTCCTTCATTAATATGCTCCTCTGCAGATGTTTTGCAGAAGTTTTCAGAATAACATAAATCACAAGTGGGTTTTCTAGGGCCTTAAATGTCTTCCACTGTGTTATTATTATTATTATCATTCATTGTAGGCTAGGCTATATGCACTGGTGGACAGTGAGGTTAAGGTAGTCATGTTTCCCCTTGAAGCTGTAATTTGTGTGTAGCCAAGGCCTATACCAACTGATGATATTGCTTTGCCCTTTAATTCATCCCCCCAATCGATGCAGGAGTCAGTGATTACACACTAATGCGTTCTTCCCTTCCATTTTGTGAATCAATGTACGGTTGGTTTCATCTGGTAATGAGAGACACAGTAAAGGTGAAATGAGTGTGTGTGTTGAGCACTCTCTTGTGTTTGCCTCTGAAAGAGTAGCATATGTGCACGATGTGTGTGTTTTTTTTTGTGTTTTTTTTTTTTTTCCTGGGTGGAGTGGAGGGGGAGTTTGGAGTGTGTGTGTTTGTTTGTGTTGTGTCGTCGGCTGCAGTCTGCCCCCTTAGCCGTGATGGCCTGTTTGTGAGACACAGACATAAAATTATCAGACTGGTCGTTGTCTGCCTTTGAAGTGTCTTGAGCTGTCTGTCCTTATTTGTCACCCAGAGGGGGGATCTCACCAGTATGGCCGCTGTCTCAGGATCTCTTGTGTTTCTGCAAGCAAGACAAATAAAAAAGCTGCCTAGTTTGTTTTATTCTGAGCACCTCTGGTTTTGCTCATTTGTTATATTAGTGCTTCTTTGATTCAAATGCCACATACTTCTGGAATGATTTCAAACTCTTTTATATATTTGGCTCCACAGCAGCAGCTTTACGGTTCTTGGCAATTTAGAGGCAAAAATGAAAAACTTTTGAATTGTGATTTCAAAAGAGGATGAAATACGGTTCCTGTAGTTTTAACCAGACATGTGTCGATCAGGCTGAATGATTAGGATCTAAAGATTCCTTTGAACTCTTGCCTTCTAATTATGCCATCCATTCCATTTTCCATCACAGCTGGGGCCACGAGGGACGCTTGTGTCTATCTCCAATTGTCAATGGGTGAGAGGCAGGGTACACCCTGGACAGGTTGCCAGTCCATCGCAGGGCAACACAGAGACAAACAAGACAAACAACCATTCATGCACACACAACACCTAAGGAGAAATTAGAGAAACCAATCAAACAAAACGTCATGTTTTTTGTTTGTTTTTTTTTGGACTGTGGGAGGAAGCCGGAGTACCCAGAGAGAAACCACGCATGCTCTGGGAGAACAGGCAAACTACATGAAGAAAGACCCCGGGCCGGGAATCAAACCTGGAACCTATATAGGGCTGAAACAATTCATCGTATTAATCGTGATTAACCAATTATGGAAATAGTTTCAACTAATTTAGTACTGTATTCAGTAGACAGAGCAACCCACTTAGAGCAGTAGTACAAGCATTTTGCATTTAAGATGGAAAAAACATTTCGTCTGTCAAAATGCTCTACCCATAACTCCTCAGCGGAAAATGTTTGAGTTTCACCTGGTTTCATTTTGTAAAAAAGTCTTCTTTAAGGAAGCTTTGGCTATCTGATTACTAATCGATTAATTAAAAAAATAATTGACAGATTAATCGATTTGCAAAAAAATAATTAGTTGCAGCCCTAAACCCATGTTTACCAATATAATTTATTTCCCTAATGTTTGGACAAAAAAACTGACCACTTTGCTAACATTGCTTCTCTGCCTCAGGTATTCACCCACAATCGTGAGCTATATCACAATCGCTCCCACATGACCAAACAAATACCCTCTTGAAGACGGGAAAGAAATATTGGTTTTTAAAAATGTTAAAAATATACTTTACTTATTGCACCAAAACTTATATGCTTAAAAATGCCACTTGGCTCATACTGATATTAATGCCCTCTATTATGCATCCCTACTTAAAAAAGAAAAAAATTTGCTTCAGAATATTTGATAGAGGTAATAGTTTGTAATCCGACAGAAAGCAAAGAATTCCGTAGATTGAAGTGTTTATAGATGGAATATGTGTTTTATTTGCATATCTTGAGTTTTAATGGCTTATTAGACCTGTTAAGGCTCTGAACCCTAATAAAGAAAATAATTTTTTTTACATTAAGATAGAACTTAGATTTACCAAAACATATAAGAATAATCTAGGAACATTTATGTTTAACTTGATCGACTCTTTTTCCACTAAGATTGTTATTTAATCAGTACAAAAGAAAGCAAATCCTATAAATTTATTAAAAAAACTACAACCAGAAAATGAACAAAACTTTTATCAAAAGCCTTATCAACCAGTCACTTGTTTGATTGAACTACTTGACAACTTTTACTTCAACACCATCTGAATAAACAGAATTCAAAGTTAAACTGAATTAAACATTTATAATTTTAACAATTCTTCTATTTATTTAATGTCCATCTTCTTACCCACTCTATACAGCACATTAAAAATGTTTTCCTTAAGCAAAGACGTATAGGAAGAAAACGTCTGACCTAGATTTTTTGTCTCTGTGCCCTGCAGCTCTAGCAGATATTATTCAGGAACCTTGCACTACAACTTCCTGGTCTGAAGGCGAATAAAGCTCAGACATCCCACTTTTGTGATCTTAGTCAGAAAAAGCAAAAAAAGAGGTAAAACAAGTGGGGAAAATCATCCTATGACTGTCCAGAGTGACTGATCTACCTCGAAGACATAACCGTCCCCCACCCCCTGTTGCTACTATACCCCGCCACCTCCAGCCCCCCTCCCTATACCCCCTGCCTCAACAGCCTAATGACTCCTGGAGGTTCCATTTGTAATGCTCCCATAGAAACACAACCACAATAGGCCCCATCTTGAGAGGGCCCATCTGGGAGTCTTTGTGGGGCCTGGTGAAAGGCACAAAGGCCTGCTGACCTAAAAACCCATCAATAAGAGAACAGGGAGTCCCGCCGACAACAAATTGAAGAGCCGTGGAATTTCCTCGGCCATCTGAAGTCTGTAGGTGAGGATGCGGACAAGGCAGAGCGGAGTGGAGGGTGGGGGAATTCTCCAAATGTCTGAGGATGACACATCAGGATGTAATTCCCAAGCTGTCAGCTGCATACCCATTGCCTCAGCTGTCACCGCTGCCTTTGTGCGTGTGCCCACTGTTTGCCATTGTGAGGAAACGCCCATGGAATCTTTGCAAAAGGGTGACGGTGACAGGAACCAGCAGTGGCATGCTGGGCAGAGCTATGTGCCCTCCGCTGTTGGCTGTAATGATGATGATGCTGATGAGGGGCTTTGTCATGTTGAAAGCATGCCATGTACAATAAGAAGGGCTTGTGGAGGCAATTTTTACATTAGGAGGTATTTACCTGTCCTTTTAATGGCAGAGCCCGCCTTCTAAAGGCTGTCATGTCAATTCTTCTAGGATTACCATCTGAAAACTCAACTTTCTCTTAAATGTAAAAAGATTAATTGCTACTGACAATCCAAATACAGAAGTGAAAGGAATGCCACTGCCATTAGGGATGCCACCAAAAGTTCAGATATTCAAAGGAACCAGGTGTCAGGAAGGCTTTTGACAACTGCTGCTCTTTTACTCTCCATCTCTACATGTCAGTTGTCTTGACCACCAAGGTACCTCTCTGCTGCGTGGGAAGAGCCAAGCAAAAGTCGAAAAAGGCAAAACAGCCAGAGATGTCATTTTTTTCCCTTTCAAATTCATATCCAAGTGTAACACCTGTGTTCATGTGCCATGTTGATTTCTACATCATGTTTTGCCTGCAGTAGGCAGGTAGAAGTTGGTCCTTACCTCGATTAGAGCTAGCAGCGGAGATGTGAGCATGAACCGCTAGATAGGTGGTGAGGTGTTCAAATCAATAAAGAATAAGACAGCCACGAGTGACTAATGTATTTATGTTTTTCGTGTTTTTTCTTTACTTTTTCATTTCCATCTATGATAATCTGATGGTTCTCATCTCTGTTTCTCTCTTAGAGGAGGACCGATATGACAGCTACTCCCGCATGATCTTAAAGTACTTTCTGGCAGAGGGAGTGGTGTGTCGCCATGAACTTTTTGTGGCGACAGCTCAAGAAAGCCCTGATGACATCCTACAGGTAGGAGATTTGTTTTTATCTAACCTCTAAAGAGGAGCTTTCTGGCCATCAAAAGACTGGATAGTTCAGAAAGATTTTTTAACAGCCATATGAAAAGGCTATATTGTCGACTCTTCTTTCACATAAAGATGTCAGATGTTACTTCTTTATGTTGTCTTCCAAAGCCTCAGCTTTCTCCAGCATGTATCAGGGTCAGCGGGGGTATCTGGGAGGTCAAGACTGGTATAGTTGTGACATTGTTGAAATGTTTCCCGGCATATCAATCTGTAAACGGGACCATAGTCCCCAGAAGCTTCCTGCCACTCAGCAAAGAGGAGGGGCGCTTCTCTCCCTCTGATTGATAGTGGGAGGGTTCATCGCCTCACCCTCTCTTTGCATATCAAAGACTTATTAAAAGAGGGAGAGTCCCACTGGGGATATATTAAATTATTTATTATTTCCTCTGTTGTATTTGTAGTATGGCAGTCTAAATATTTAAGTTGCAGAAGGGACTACAAAGTGGTAATTTAAATACTGTGTTTGTTTGTATTTACTTAGCCATATTTTGCTGCTAATTTATATATAATATAAAAGATAATTAGTGTATTATAAAAAAAATATCCAAAATAAGGAATTGTAGTTGTTTACTCCTTACCACCAAGGAGGATTAAATTTAATGTTTTTATTCGAACTTTTAGGAGATAAGAAATTTGCGCTCAAATTACTTTAAGGAGATAAAAGGCTTAGAGGGTTACCACCAGAGGTGGGTAGAGTTCACAAAACTTTTATTCAACTAAGAATGGCATTGCCTAACATTTTTTTTACTCAAGTGAAAGTAAAAAAGTATTACGTAAAAAGGCTACTTGAATACTGAGTAATTGTTGCATACTTACATCAGATTTAACGTTTAGAAATGATGCTGGCAAACAGACTTTATGTATAAGTTCTGGTATTTGAACAAATTAAATGCCCAAAGAATACAAGTAAATTTCCTGAAAAATCAAAGAACAAATTTGTGCAGAAGAAATACTTTTACCATTTTTTTTCCTACATAAAACTTAAAAAAACAATCTCTACAATGACAACTCTGTATGTACGTATGTGTGTGTGTGTGTGAGAGGTGAGAGGTTT
>NW_015150458.1:2017160-2089650 GCF_000732505.1 Cyprinodon variegatus | reverse complement strand
TTTTATTTATTTTTTATTATTTTTATATTAGGACAAGGTAAACTTTCACTGTTAATATCTATTGTTAACTAAATGTTTACCTGATTTTGAAATGGTGGAAATTTTTCACAATTAGATTTTACTAAAGTAGGAGTATCACTACTTAACAAGAATAATACTCAAGTAAAAGTAAAAAGTACGGCACAGTAAATCTACTCCTAAAAGTATATTATATATATATATTTTTTTTTTTCAAATTGTTATGTAACTGAGTAAATGTAACTAATTACTACTTACCTCTGGGTACCTCTAATAAATGTAGTCAGGTCTTTGCGAAAATGAAATGATTGCTTTGCCTTTGAAATAATTGGCCTAGTTTATTTCAGACATCTATTTAATCAATTAAATTGCATTTAATAATTTTCCAAATAGTTAATGGACATCTATGTTAATTAGTTAAGGGGTATTTTGTCTAGAGCGTAGATCTATTTAACCAAGATAAACAAGCAACAAAATAAAATTGAAATCAGTGATTTACAAACGTAACTTTCAAATCTCATCTGTGCTCAGATGATTTATACATTTTTTTGTTCACCTCCAAAAACCTTATGGATCCCGAGGTTATTTCTTTTTCAGTAAAATATAAATGTTGATAGCTGTAAACAGGAAGGACCTCCTATAGCTGTCTTTCTTGCAGCAGATTTGGAGGGGCCTTTGACTGGAGACACTCTGTTGTCAATCAACAGCACTCTGAATAAAAATATGATAAATGTAGGACTGTTTAAGTATATTAATAGTTTTTTTTCATTGCAGTCGAAAAACCTTTTAACTTGTTTGTGTAATAACTTCATAAATGTTCCTCATCTGCCTCCTTGGTATTCTGTTTGCTGTGTCCTCCATCTGTAAAATGCATCTAGTCACCGTGTGTAGCAGTGCTAGATGGAGATTGTGATACTCCAACCCCCCACCCATCCACCCCTGACTGTTTTCAGAAAAACCTGAACTTTGCTGATCCAGAAAGCTGACAATACAAATCCTTTGCAGCTTGCTTGTCAAAGGCAGTTAAGGTTACAATGTGTGTATCATCAAATTAGTAGATGTTTCATATGTAATTATTTTATTATATTTAACACTATTCACTCAAGGACATCCACACATTAATTCTATCAACTATTAAGTCTAAGCTTAGACCACATTTAGACCACATGCGTTAAGATCAGGTTTAAAAATAGACCTACTATCTCATGAGGTCTAACTAAGGTCTATTTGTCTCTTCATATTTGAAAGGTATAGTGGAGGATTGGTCCTTGAACTTTAATCTGAATTCAAACCATAGTTAAAAATGCCCTTTAGTTAAGTGTTTGCCTTTGGGTTGTTGCAATTTCTCCAAACCTAACATGTGCTGCTGATAATAATGCCAAAAGGCACTTTAGTGTTTCTCTTGATTAATGAAAATTAAATAAATATATTTTTTTAGTGACCGTTATCTGATTTATACGGTTTGATTTTACATATTTACAGTTTAGCTTAGTTAGGGTCTCCTCTATGAAAAGTTTGATGAAGACATTTTAGATCATTTATGTCCAACAATGTTGTGTTATGAGCATTTTACATGTACATCATTAGAAAATCAGCCTAGTTTCTAGATTGCTTTAAACATTTTTGTGATGGAGAACTTGTCAGATAAAAAAAAAAACTCTTTACAATTAAATAAATACATGCTTTAATATAGAACAGTGCTCTAGAATAGAGATCTGTGGGGTTTTTTTCAATATATAAAACATGAAATACTTGTCAAACTTTAAAATGTATTGTTTAAATATTTCCGTTCATTGTAAGATTTTTTTTTCAGGAGCTACCAGCTCCCATTTTGGATGATGTTGCTGTTGCCAAACCTGTTGAGCAGCCCAGGCTGAGTGGTGAACCCCAGGACAGTTTGGATGCCATGAAGATTGCCTGGCGCTACCAGAATCTCCCTAAAGTGCAGGTGATCCCACTGTGCTTTTTAATGCAACCGTTTTTTTACAATTTTTACAATCAAATGGAGGCTATCTTAATTTAGTGAAAGTTCAACATGTGCCACCCTTAATGATAGGATGAGAAAGAACAGCACTGGATCTCGGCTTTTAGTCCTTTGACAATGGTTTCGAGCACTAAATCCATCTACCTCTAAACTCCTTTGTGGAGTGAATGAGGCCTCGGCCTCTCTTTTCAGGGCCGCAGCAGATTACTCACACTTAGCTGGCAATAGGTAGGCTTTTCACTGTTCCCCCAGCTCACATATACTCACACATACACACACACTTGCACCCCTGCTTGGCCTGGGAAACAAGGGTACTTTGCAGGCAGTGCATTGACATGTCTGCTCGCTCAACCCTATGACCCAGACCTGTGCCTCCATCTTCCCCCAAATCCCTGCCTTTCCCCCTGCTAGGGTCGGCAGCTCTACACTCTTTCTTCCGCTTTGAGGAGAGCAGACCCTCCCCTTCTTCTTCTTCTACTCTGCAGTCTACCCCCGTTGGTCTATAATCCATATCGCTATGTGGATTAACAGAACACAGTGTATCCCTAGGGATCCTCTCCCTCTTTCTCTCCCTGGAAACTTCTTTATATCTGTGTCCTTTCACCACCTCTCCCCCCCTTCCCCTGTAAAATCGTCTTTACAAACCACTAGTAAGCCCCGCCAGAGGATTTGCATCCCAAATTCACCTCGAGAGTCAACGCTTGCTTTCCCCTTACACACACCTCTCCTGGCACAGCCCACTGCGTCGTTCTCCTGATGAAGACATCAGATCAAAGGTGAGCCCGTCAGGGCGGGGATGGAACGCTAAGCGGGTTGCCTGGTTCACAAAGAGAAGATGAGCGCCTGACCCCCCCTCCTCTGCCCCCTGACCCCCTCGTCCTGACAGGAGAGGGACACACCGGGGGCCCTAATCCAGATTAGGAGTAGATTAAGGGCCCCTCTCACAATGGGGACCACGGTTTTACCGAGAAAGAAGAACTAAAACTCTCTCTTTCAGCTGCAGGAAAACATCCGCCTTCCCCTGCTTCCATGCCATGTTCGCTTTCACAGCCAGAAGTGGACATTTAAGTAAAGAAATGATGAAGAGGCTGGCCATAGTGCTTATTTACTTCTCCGTCGTAAATAAAAGTTGAGAAATTAACCATTAACAATTAAATTGCATCGCCACAGTAAAGTTTAAAAACAATTTTATAAACTGTATTTTTGGTTTACTACATCAAAAAGTTGAGTTTATGAAGCCCAATCAAAAACCCTTCTTTTTCTTTTTAACCAAGTTTTTTTTTTTTTTTTTTTTTTTTTTATGCATTTATAAATATTTCAGAGTGCTTTGGCATCTTCGTCTCGTTTTGGACACTACTACGATGTCTCAAAGACGATGGAGGAGGAAATTCGCCAAGCGGCCACGTTTCACCGCTTCTACCTTCCAGATCACGTCACCCCTTCATCAGAGGCACACAGGTAGGACAGCAAGACACAGTCCTATAATAAATCAGGCCAAACCGATAAGACAAAATCCAGCGAACACATGCACAAAAGCATGACATCATCCGCATAACGGGGCTGTTCAAATACGACTTCAACTTCAGAAAGCATGTAAGTTAACATGGCAATGTTCCCTGAATAACAGGTGAACCCTAAATGCAGTGAGACGGAGTTGTAGAATATAAAGAGCACATCCCTTTGGAATAATCCTAGTAAACATGAGCAGGCAGAGAAGATTGGTCTTCAATACATCACGTTTCATACTCTGTTTGCATTAGTTTAGGTTTCTTGCTCAAATGAAGGCTAGAAAATATTGCAAAGTTGCAAATATTCACATTTCTTTGTGGCAAAAAAACTAAATCCATTCAAATAATTTCTGAGACAAATATAATAAATAGATGCTTAAATTGTAAATGCTTGAATTAACTTATATTTGTTTTGTCTCGAATTAAATGAGGCATTAATCAGTGTTACGGTAAACCTTAAACTAATCAAACAATTGTTTCAGCTCCAGTAAAATGGCTGATGGTTTTTTTTTTACTTCAGGAAAACAAAGCCTAATTTATCTGTTATATCATAACATTCACTTAGATGATTTAAAGTAGGAATTTATGTTTTAGTAGTCTGGTAGATTAAATATCACTTTGTTCATTTACCCCTTTGAAAAATGTGTTTAAATTAAATTAAAATCAATGAATTAATTAAATTACTGTTCTGCTTTAATCCAGATAAAACCCACATTTAAAAATGTTCCAGTTATGAACAGATAACATGAATCACTCAATATAATTACTATTTTTACAGCTGATTGAAATTTGTTACGTATCTGCTTGCTTGCTCTCCTGTTTAGCATCTTATGCCACAGGTCAGGTCATTCAGTTCTAGAGGAAAAGGTTGCGTATGTCTGTTCAAACAAGGGTTTTGTTTGCTCAGCGTTTGTTTGATTTCTCCTGCATTGAGTGTACTTAGGGTTCAGAGGTCGCGCAGGCTCTTTACCCGGAAAGTGCTGCTGAACACACATGGGCACACGAAGGCTCACTCGCTTGCACTGGGTAAATACAGCAATCTGGAGCACAGAGGATGTTGGAGGAGGCTTTAGAGAATCCCTCATTCCCTCTATCAGCAAACAGAGAGCGGTAAACAAACTGACCGTACAAACACATTAAAAGTTATGGGCATTCGGGTTAAAATGTACATTTTCACAAGAGCGGTGCTCAAGGTGGAAAGTGACCTCTAATCAGTTAAATGTTATTTCTTAACGCAATAATGGTTAATGTTAAGAATGTGGGAAGAATCTCCCTGGGCTGCACACAAAGGTGACATAGTGGTGCTGTTGGAGAGTGTGAATGGGTTATAGATCTTACAGGCATTTTGACAGCTGCAAGCTACACCTGCAAAGTGCCATTGTGCCCCAAGGCCCGCCCAAGTACCGACACGAGAACACACACGCACGCACAATCAGTGCATATCTTATAAGCTCATGAAACACACAAACTGGAAGCTAGCTACTCCCCCTTGCATGTGTCCGCTGCCCCATGTTGATACCCTAGCTGTTAAATTGCTCCGTTTCACTTGAAGGCATAATTGGCACAAATTGCTCTCTAGGTGATACGGATCCTGTTGTTTAAGACCAAGCATCTCCCGTCTCTCCTTCTTTCTTCCCCAGCTGAAAGAGAAACGCTGAGATAAAGACGCTTTCCGGTGCATGATCCTAATTAGCTGACGCACTAGCCCCTGTAGCTACGCACCTAACCCTCTTTAGGTACCTGAATGATCTTGCTCGGTAGGGGTAGCGAAAACACAATGCTGGCCTCCACCACGGCTGCCAACCAGTCACAACCTCCTGCGAGCAGCCGAACGTCAGAGCGTCCCAGCCCCCCACCACCTCAGAGCTGGGGCATGGGCAGAGAGGCCGTGGAGAGTACGGGTCCCTTTTTCACCGGTGCAGCTCTATCATTATCCACAGCAGGGTCAGGAGGCACCATTGTTGAGCTGAATAACTGAAATAGAGTTCATTGATATACTTGGCCAAGGGTAATCAACACAAGTGTGCGGCTCTCTTCTTTATGTGGGGGTTTTGGCGTGTGACCAACCTATGTGTATCAGCTTTTGTGGTTCTCAGGTTGAATTGACAGCTGACACAGTAGCCCACTGAGAGCTGCCACAGAGTGGTCATTACAGCGGCGAGGTGTTTCTAAGTGGAGGGTCTGGTGTAAAACGATGGGGTTAACATTATTATTGGCCATCCCATAAGCTCATAGAGGGCTCAGCAGTAATCCATCCCTTGACTGTTGCTAAATGTTGCTCCGATGGCACTGTGTGGCCCCTGTCAGTGGTGCACATCTTACCCTTGATTAAACACAAAAATGCTGTTCTCTGTTAGTTTTAGATATCAGCCCATTAATCCCTCATCTCCTCTCCGTGTGCGCACGTTTGCGCATATGTGCACCTCATCTGTCTGTCTGTCTCGGCACAATCGGATCCTCAGGGAGCTGACAGGGAACCAGTCATGTTGTAATTTAATCAACCAAATAAATTAATTGGATCTCTTGATATGGATCATCTGTCTGCTTCGGTGGCTCCAGAAAAGCACTGTCAGGAGGAGCAGGCTGCAGTCATTGAGGATTAGGTTACTGCAGTGATCAGCTTGGCCCAGGTTTCTCAAAATGATCCTGCTGATGGTTTTTACATTTTAGATAAAATAGATTTGTGTTCCCTGTTTACATTATGTCTCATTCTTTGTCCAATCTCAGGGTTGAGTCATACTCTGCCTTACTGAAGTCACTGCAAGAGGTCATTCAGAGAGAGGGCTTTGATTTGGCGACCCCAATGGTAAGAACCAAATAAACTGTCTACTTTGTTTTATTCAATCAAAAACACAAAGTTTTATAGTTTAGGATATTGTATTGAATAAACATATTAAGTCACTCTGGCTTTAGTAGAGCTTGCTTTAGAGATAATCCATATCATCCATCATTAAATCAGTTTGCAATCTTCTGACTTTTAGCACCCTGTTAAGGGTGTCAGGTCATTTTCTCTTCACAGGGAACTTCATGTACAAAAGCAGAAAAATATTGAAAGTCTAGATCAGTGCTCAGTAACTGTCAGGACCCCAACAGCCATTTTGCTTTGGTTCTGCTATGGCTGAAACATTTAATCGAATCAATTGTGATGAATCGATTATTTAAATAATCGTCAGCTAATTTATTAATCGATTAATTGTTAACTGGTGTATAGAGACTCTAAAACCTGATTTTAACTGAAAGAGCAACCCACTTAGAGCAGTAACTATATCAAGATGTGGAAAAATATATCAACGTTTTTCATTTATCCGTATGTTCTATCCTGAATTCATCAAATTTAAAAGTTTTAGTTTCAACAAGTTTAATTTCGTGAAAAGTATTTTTAAGGAACCTTTTTCTATCAATTAAAAAAATCGATTAATTGAAAAAATAATTAACAGATTAATTGATTTGCCAAATAATCATTATTGCAGCCCTAATTCTTGCTAAAGAAAAGCTTTTCAAAGCAGAAAAAAGCTACTAAACGCTTTAACACAACTTATTTTTCAGTTTCTATGTATGATATTTCCTTTAATGTTTGTAACAAAGTTAATAGTTTTTTGTTTTTGTTTTTAGGATTCAAGATACAGCAAATCATCAAGTATTTACATTTCAGGAAATTAATACATTTTCTTTTCTGGAGCTTTCAAAATTTAAAGAAACGGATGTTAAAGAAAAATGGAGTCGTAAACTTAAACACACAAAAAATGACTTCCTAAACTATTACTCTAAAACAGTTTTAGGCTAGTGTTTCTTTATTACATTTACATTTATAAAAACTGTTCCATTTTTTTATTTTGTTGACAAAATGAATTATACCAACAGCAGAAGGTCCATAGACCCTTGATCTAGAAACCTCCTTTAGTCAGGGTTCAAAATCCAACATTAAGGAAAACCTGAATGACTTTGTTCTATCAACACAATTATAAATTCTAAGCGCTGCAAGAAAATCCTAAAGGAGAATCTCAGGCTATCAGTTTAGGACCTTTTTTGCAGTGGTTCAGTCAGAGCGATTTAAAGCGATTTAAAAGAGATGATGCTAAAAAAGTTATGACTGCACTAAATCTCCACCATAATAATATAAACGACTCAGTCCCAGTCATCCCAAAGTCTACATCGCAGTAGTTATTAGGTTTAGCTCACCGTTTCTTTTATTACATTAAGCTTAGTTGGTTAGAAAATCTTTTTTTTTTTTGCTTGATAAATTCAATTTGGCCTGTAGCGCTCTTTGTCTGGCCTTTTAAAATTGTTTGACTATTTAAAGAACACAAAAGAACTAAAACTATAAGATTCCTTTGAGGGCAGCTACCTTTATATAAAGCTGTATATATTTTAATTTGTACCTAAACTGTCCTATAAAAATCTTTATTTTATAAAAAGCCAAAATGTCAAGTCACAGCAGACTTATGTTGCATTTATATTATGAAAAGTTTAATTGCATGAAATAAAACTAAACTGAAAATGAAAGTAAATGTAGAGACGTTAAGGGCATTCATGTGGCTTTCTTCTTTAAATTAGCAAGCAGTTTACTCACTCTGACTTATTTGTACTGGCTTCTCTGTCCCTTATATGTTTTTCTTTTGTCATACTGGAAATGTTTTTGTTTTTTTTTATCTTTTAATTGGCCACATGTAGATACTTTGCATTTATTGGCACTCTTGGTAAAAATGTGAAAAAAGGTTTAAAATAAGCTCATATTTTACTGTTTAATAACAGAAACGCATATGGATGACATGGCATTCTTATTCTCCACAGTGGATAAATAAGCTTGGATCTTCATTTAGTGTTTGTGAAAGTTCCAGAAACCTGCAACGTTTTAACTTTGGCTTTTCTATACTGCATCGAAATCAGAAAGAACATGGAAGCTTTTTTTGAAACATGAAACATCTTTTTTTCAAAACATGTTAGTGTTTTTTTTTGTTTTTGTTTTTATGTATTTATTACTGTTTTCAAGTCTGCTCTTTAAAAAATGAAATTGTCTAGAGCTGTTTTAAAGGAAATTTCTTTTTGTTTATACAAAAGGAAAAAATAAATCTAAGTCTAAGCTCACTTGAATGACGTGTGCATTCGTTCCCACTTTAAAGGCTTGCTAGACAAACACCATGTTTGTAACCTAGAGAAACGAGAAGCTGTGGGTTAATAATTTAAAGCTCTTAATACTCAGATTATGATAAAAATGCAGAATGTATATTAAAAAAGTTTAAATGCACCAGTTGCATGTTTCCAGTTAATTAAAATAAAGGCATAGAACAGCACCAGTTTTATTTTGTTTTTTAATATTTTCTACAAGGTAACCCCCCCCTTCCCTCACCTGATTGAATAAGATTAAATAATAATAATAATAATAATAATAATAATGATTTCTTTGTCTTAAATCTTTCTCATGCTGTTACTGTTTAAAGTCCAAGAATTTGTGATCAACATTATCATACACAACCCCGTGCATACTGAGCATAAGCTTTTCTTTTAGGAGATGGAAAAACATCTTTTTTAATTTTATTTTGTGGGATGCTGCATACACAATATCTATGCATTGTTCACCTGCTTCCTGTGAACCCTGTGCTTATCACCTGGAGCCACCTCTCCTCCTGTCACTCACACAAGGGATTTTCTCCCCCAAGAGCTGTCATTCAAGCACCAGATTAACTGCTGACATCATTAAAGCAGCAGGACCACCTGACACACTGTTGGCACAGTCCAGGAATGCAAACCGACACAGAGCGACATGGGCGCTGGCACAAAACATACACAGTATGGTAACAGGGTGGATGGGATGATTTATGTTTCCTTGTTGTGGTGTAAATTATTGAAACATTTAAAGTAAACATTGACTGAGCGAATAATAATTGGAAAGGTTATAATTTTCTCCTGAATAATTAAATAAAGGGGTCTCTCTAAATCTTTGCAGACACTTTTCTGATTGGGTTGAGATCCCAGACTAGTTTTGGTCTATATGGCTGGCCTCTGGTTTCTGGCTGGAGCCTACTGGCACTGTTCCCTGATTTTTCTATAGGCTAAACTATAGGAGTTAAGTTTGTTGTTGCATCCTGATGTTGCCACAGCAACCGTCAAATTACCGCAGTGACCTCCTGTGGGGCATCAGACACAGAAATAGATTTCTAATTCAAAACCTGTGTAGGAAAACACTCCCAAACAAAAGAAGGGGCATGTCTTATTGTGACTACTGCACACATGTGCAGAATGCTTATATCTTAGCTGAGATATAGACTGATAGCATATCGTGGGAGAAAAAATAAATAAATTTGAAGTCCAGGGTGAGAGTCTCATTGGAAACTCTGAGGCAGTTTTGAAAAGCAAGTTTAACAATGGTGTTTATTTTTCTTAGATTGCTTCAATACTGATCCAGATCCTAAATGAGGTTAGGTCTTAAAGTTGGGCGAAGAAAATTTGAGCTGAGGAGTTTTTGCAGAAGTTGCCTTAATTGAGGAGGTGGTTTAAATTAGGGAAAAGGTTAAAATAAAGGTGAAAAGTGAGAAGATTTTTAAAGCAGACCTTTGTTTATTGCTCTTGGCTCTCACTTTCTGCAATCAGGAGCTGTCCTATAAGACAGACCAAATGAAAGGCAATTGTAGGCAAGACTAAAACTCTCTCACAGTTTGGACAGGCTTCACTACTTTCTGAGGTGCAGTGATATATATCCTACCACTGTTTGGCCCACTTTTTTTTTTTTTTTAAACAAAGTTGGTTTCAGTTGATCCCATGTGGAGGGGGGTGGAGTGTGTGTGTGTTTGTAGGGGAAGAGGGGGGTTCAAGGCAAGGCACTCCACCCTTACCCAGGCCCCCCTTGGCTGCAGAGCATCACCGCTGTGCCAAGAATGTGCTGGGGTTTTCTGGGTGGCGGCCATATTGGAAGCCTGTCTGACAGGTCCATTGTGCATGTGTCAGATGGCTTCTGTGATTGGGCGGTTGTGTCCAGTCACGTTTGGGCTGTGTGTTCCAATCGTCTGTGCCACTAAGCAGGCTGTCTGTTGCTCTCACCCAGGGTTTGGAAATATGGCCCAAGATAGCAGCACCCAAGTTTTCAAATCAAAATCAAATTCTTACACTTCTTTTTGTTTCTGTAACCCTCATGTTCTTCAGTAACATTTGGTGCTTTTTATTATTATAACTTTTTTTTTAATATAAAACGTTTACATAACTTTACCCCACCACCCTTTTTACATTCTTACAGTCAAAGTCACGTAACATCCTGCGTGTCGGGCTTCACTCTCTGGGCTCGGCTCTGTGGGGGGACGACCTTTGTTGCCATGACAAACCTAGCAACAGCCACGCCCTGACCACCTTTCTGTATGGACTTCGTGCGTTACTGAGGTCTTCGCTGTCAGTTGCCGTGGTAACCTTACCCTCTCATCTCATCCAGGTAACATGCTAATTGACACATACTTTCTTGCTTCTTTTAAATGGTTCTGATTCTGAACTTTCACCTGGTATAAGTGACCATTTGCGATTTCATCCAGATTAATGCAAAATGCCGATGAAAGCAAAAAATGACACTGTTAAGCAAACTTCATTTTAGGATTTAGCCAATGCCTCCTTTTGTATGAATTAGACAGGGGGAAGTTTTAAGACACAAAAAAGGTTTAGAGCCATCCATTGCTTTACCCAATAAGGGTAAAGTGATTTGGCAGCTGGGCTCCAAACCTGCTTATTCTTTCAGTAAAATAGTCTCCATATTCCAGTCACTTATAAAACTGCAACTTTTTAAAGTGTCAGTGATCCAACATACCTGAATTAAATGCCTGGTTTGCCTTCTTACCCTTCTGTCCAGAGCAACAGAGTCTCACTGACACCAATATTTAATCCAAATAGGATTGAATATTAAATAAAACAAGACATATCTAAAAGTTGAGTGAGTCCAACCCTTTTGGCTTGGTGTTTTTGAGCTCTGTCTGAAACCTTCTGTTGGGAAGGACTCATCCTCTTTATTTTACATAGAGCTAATGCTATGTAAAATGTATGTACACTGCTTTATAATGGCTCATGAGCTGAGTTTTTATCTTTAAATGCGTTTAAGTTGAAAGTGAAAGAATTTGAAGCAGCCTCAATGATCTGCAAATGTTTTACTTGATATGTTTTTTTATGTACCTGTCATTTAATTTAATGTATCTCTGTTTCTTATGTAACTTTGCTGCCTCTTGGCCGGGACTCCCTTGAAAAAGAGGTTTTTAATCTCAATGGGATTTCCCCCCCCCCTGGTTAAATAAAAAAAATAAGTTAAGTAAAAAAATTAATAAGTTTTTATCTGATTTTGTATAATTTTTAATGTATCTGAAAACTTAGATATCTATAATAGATTTAAGTTTGTTTAAAATCTCTTAACAGCTGAAAGGTTGACCCTTTATGGTCCTTTCTCTGTTTCCAGGACAACATTTTTCTTGTTAACACAATTTACGTTTTAAATCTTCCACTTTTTTGACCTCTCAAGTTGTGTTTTGGGATAAACGTGTGTGCATACATGTAATGTAGAGAGATGTTTACCGTAGTTTAGAAAAAAAACAGCAGTAATAGAATAGAATAGAATTCAACTTTGTCATTGCACTGTCACGAGTACAAAGCAACAAAATGTGGTTTGCATCTATCCAGAAGTGCTATACAGGATATACATATTATTACAGGTGTATGTACAAGCAAAAAAGTAGTAGTAGTTAATGATGATAGCATTTTGGCAAACAGACGTCTCCTAAAGGAAGACTATCGGACTCTGCAGATTCAAACTCAAGCATCAGAATCTGATCAGAAGTGACACATATAGATCCCTATTTTTGGTAACCTTAAATTGAGACAAGGGAATACATCTTAATCTCCAGTCAAAGCTGGACTGATTGAGATTACTGTGATTATTGATTGTTTAACCACTGTTTGGATTTATCATCTCTCTGAAACCACTTGTCTAAAAAAATGCAGTGAAGAACCTCTGCTCTATTCTTGTGTATTCAGCACCAGATCCAAAATGGACAGGTTAGCTGACGTCTGTGTTAATGCAAGAAAATCTCCTGTCCAAAGCCTCTCCCTGTTCATATTGATCTCCTATTAATCTGCTGTGGTTCTCATTTTAGCCATTGTTTTCTTGCCTTGTTTTTGATTTTTCTCTTTTTTTTTCTAACATTCAGTTTGCTTTATTTGTATAGCATCACTTTACCACAACTTTCTCAAGGGCTTTATTAAAAATAAAATCTTCTTAAAGGTGTGTGTGTCTGTGTGTGTGTGTGTCTTTGGTCATGATATTGGTTGGGGTGGGGGTTTGGTAGTGGTCTGTGAGTCTGTGTCCAGTCTGGCCTCTCAGTGTGAAGGTGGAGTCATCTGCTGAGGCATATGGCAAACCACCACCCTTAACCAGACAATCAGCCATAGCAGCGCTATAGCCTCCAAAGCCATCTCTTTACCAAACTAACCTGAGCACTCTTCAAGCACACTTAAAGACTTCTCATTCTGAAGAGACCTGACACAGTATTGTTTGTGATTTCTTTATTCAGAGATATAGGTCAGTGCCTAGCTCAGAGAACAGCTGTGTTGTCACAGCACTCACTGGCTCCAGGCCTGTGCGCACTGTGCGCGGCGGCTTGGCCTAGGCAAAAAAAGGTAGAGTGGCTAACTAGCAGATGTCAGCTGTGGTGGGAGCGGTCCTCCTGTCCCACTCTGGCCAGGCTTCCCAACCCTTAATCTGTCCCCTCCCCCTTCTCCACCCTGGGGAGAGAAGTGAATGAGTTGAAAAAAAAGGGGGGGTTGGACTGAATCAGGTGTTTGGTGATGAAGCCAACATGGAGGTAATTAGCGGCTGTTATGTTGTGACCATGTGATTAACTTAGCATTTCCATTCTCACTTTGTGCCGTTGTCTTCACCAATGTATGAAGGCTGCTCTTATCAAGATGATAACTTTAGTCAGACGATATTTCTTGCATTGCTTTGTATAGATATTTCCTTCAGGTAAAAGAGCGTAGACTGTCTAGACCAGCAGAAGTGGTTTTACAGACTCAAACATTGTGGTCTCAGCCAGTTAGCCCTCTGCTACTAGTCTACAATACTTAATCCATTATTGAGCAGCTAAGGAAGCTGAGCAACCCACTGAAAGCCTCCTCAGAGCAGCCCAATGCCACAGCCCATCTGAAACATTAATTAGACTCTTTCCATCATACAATGTTCAGCAACCACACCCAGCTCACACACATGTGCAGAATAAAGCTTTCCCATAATGCTCTATGTATTCGGCAAACTAAATTATTTTAATGCTTTTAAAAGGTATATGTGCAAACCCTCTTAAATGGAGATTATTTATGAATCCAAGTTTCTGAAATAACAAATAAATGCACATGCAGATGTTTAATTTAATTTTTTTCCACCCAAAATAAATCTCTTCTAAACATTAAAACAGAATTGATTGAAATTTTACCCAATGAAGTTTTTTAATCCTATGATTACAAACCCTCCTAAAGTTTATGGTCTTCCTACAGAAAAATCCATAGTTCTATGGATACAGAATGTTAATTCGCTGTTATATTTAGTTTTTTCCTGATGATTTTCTGTTCACTCATCAGATATAGGGTGCAAAAGTTGTCAACAACTCTTTCCTTCTTCTCTATTGCTTTGACATTTGGGAAATCAGCTTTTCTCCGGATGGCTTTCACCTTTTTGTGTCTAAAAACTCTCTCTGCTTGTGTTTTGTACAATTTGTCAGTAACAATGAGATAATTCAAGATCTCAGCAATTAAATCCCCTTTGGGCTCAACGTAGTTTTGAATGTTTTTTACATCTGACTAGAAAATCTTGTTTCTCCTATTCTCTTACCAAAAAAAAAAAAAAAAACACCGAAATTTGTTTAATAAGTTTGAAGACGTTTTGCTTCCCATCCAGGAAGCTTTTTCAATTCATCCTATCTGAAAGTTATTTGGGTATCTCAGAAAAATGAAACATGTTGCTTTGTGACTTTTAGGTTTTTTTTTATTTAGTTTAAGACAACTTTATTTTGTTTATTCAGACAAAAAAATGCATTGTATTTACATAAACAGTATTGTGGCTGTTAGGCTGAATCAAAAGTTTATGAACGCTTTCCTTCTTACACCACTCATAACAAAAATTAATTAATTCATGATACAAGAAAATATACTTCACTCACAATAATGTCCTTGAAATATAATATTGTGTGCACCTTTTTTAAATCTAAGAAAGGACGTACATACCTTAGTTTTAATTTTAACATAGTCACAAAACCTTTTGGCTTTTAATATCTATTAAATATCTAGTAAACCATCCTGTTTTCCCCAGATTATCAGTGAGTCTTGTCTTTAATATCTTTGTAGTTTTTTGGTTTTTAAAAAGAAATCTGGAAAATAATTTAGACTTCTTTCCTTCGGGTCAGTCTAACATCCTGAAGGAACTCTTATAACCACGTGTAAGACATGTTAGTAGTTAAGTTCTTGTGACATAAAGGGTAAGATGCTAATGAATATATTTTTTTCAGTTTAAGCTTAGGTTATACATCTATGTTATTGTGTTTAAAAAAGGAAAAAATCGGCCTGGAGCTTAAATTCCCTGGTGTTCATTTGTATATTAATGTTTCTGTGATGCTAATGGAATTGTTTTAGGAGAATATGTCACAGATTTTCTTTAAGAATCCTGTAAAAGATGAAAACTTCCAGAAAGTTCTGCTAAGGAAAGCTAGAAAGTAGAGCTAAAATTTGAATCCTCATGAACCCACAAATGGGAATGACTTATAACAATTTGATGGTATTAATTTTGAATTATTATGTTCAGTGTATTTAGTTGCATTTTATATATTCTTCTTTAAACATGTGCATTTCCATCCCTGTTTTTCATTATTTAATATAATATATATATATATATATAATATATGTTCATTCAAGATCTTTCTAGGGAACTTGCTTTAGCTGTGCCTAACTGGTCCAACATGTTTGGAATTAAAAAGAAAAACTAGTTTTTCAGGTTTATTCTCAAACAAACTAAAGAACTTATAAATCTGAGTTAAAAACTGATCTGTAGTTTATAAAGGCGATCACCTGATCATCTACATACAGTCAAATGCAGGTTGTTACCCTCACATTTTACTGACCTCATTCTTCCCTGCTCCCACTATACTGGGCTGCTTCTAGTGAAAACTGCATTATTTCAATTCTAAATTTTAAGTCAGGATAAGTTGCTTGTATCTCCTTAAATAATCATGGCTTTTTAGGGAAAGTATATACAATAGTTTTATTGGAGGCTGATTTTAAAATAAAAACTGTCTTCATCCACTTTTGCAGACAAAGCGACATGAGGTCCTTTTATTTCTGTGGCCTTGGTACCCACTGCTGGATATGCATACTTTAAAAGTAGGACAAAAACGAAGAGGAGGAAGAAAGAGCAGGAAAAAAGACAAGAAGGCATGAAAACTGCATTAGGCTGTGGCAGCCAACACAGAGAGAAGGATGTGAATGATTCAGGAGGGAAAGGGATTAATAATGCAGGACTCCCTCTCTCCCTGTATGGCACTGTCCCTCTTTTTCTCCCGCTCCTTCACGTTCTTTTCTCTATTGATATGTTTCCCTTTGCTGTCTTCTGTCCTCACCTCCAATGTTTCATTGACCTAACCAGTAGGGGGAGCTATCATCATCAAACCTGCATAGACACTTTTTTTCTATCCTGTCCTGCTTTTCACTGCTTTTGCTTTGTGCATCAGCTGTTAACCTTCCTCTCAAACATATTTTATGAGGTGAAATAATGACCAACACTTGAGTTGCATAGCATTTTGTACATGAGTGTAGGTGACTGATGTGAAGTGCCTGACCTCACATCACCTGTGTGACTCCAATCAGCACTTTACCCTCTCCACCTCATCACACTCCCATAAGTCATGGTCATAGAGGAGCTGGTCACAGGCAGGAAATGGTGACCTGATTTAATTGTAACACTGGGGGCCCGTCAGGAGGCTTTTAATTACCTGCTTGTGTTGGTCTTCACTCTCAATCCTTCTTCTCTCCGTTCCTGCAGGATAGAGCTCTAATGGGCAGCATAACCCGGCTGTGTGACAATGCCATCGCCCTGGAATCATTCAAAGGCTCTGAGAGAGAGACCAACCCTCTCTACAAAGACTACCATGGTACAAACACACACACTCGCTTATCTTTCAGCGTCTTTTCCATCAGATACACACACATACACAGAGGCAGTGCATTAAAACCAGAGCTGGGATGGAGGCAGGGCAGCCCCCTTGCAGGCCAGGCTGTCATTGCGTGTTAGCGTGCTGCTGCTCAATCAGACGTGCTCCTCAGTAGACAGGCCGGGGGGGATTCAGCTGCCACGCCGTACCCCCTCTCTCCCTCTCACCCTCACCTCACTCCATCCCTGCCTCTCCACCCCCCTCCACCTCCAGCAGAGGCTCTCTCCCTCTCGCCTCGCCCGCTCTCCATCCCTGGTCCCATACCCCTGAGGCTCTGGAGCAGAGCAGACCAACACTAGGGAATCGATATTCTCACCATCACTCTCCCTTCCTCTCTGCCTCCATCTCTCCATCTCTCGCTCAATGTCTCCATGGCCAGCATGCTCTGCTAATAAATGGAGGGCAAAGCTTTCAGTGGAGAGACAGGACACTGGTAAGGAGACGTGTAGAGAGAGAGAAACTAAGGCATGGGAGGGGAAGGCAGAGTTTGTTTCTGCTCTCCCGGTCCTCAGCATCACTTTTTTTTTTTCTGCACAGTTTTATCATTTTTCTTCTTCTCCTCCTCACTTTCCTCTTTTCTATCACTCTCCACACATAAAGGTCAGTATAAGTGAGGGTGGTATTTTTAGCAGTTTCTCTCCAACTCTTCCACTCACTCCTTCCCCCCCTCCTTACATTTTCCCAGCCGTCCCTCAACTCTTCAAGTTGTTGCACATGTAAACATTCAGTTTTAGATTGTAGTTTTTCTTCAGAACATTTGTTTAGATCCTATACAGAAATGTTTATGCATTCTGCATTCGGCAAGCAAGTTTTAGAAACCTCGCACCATCTATGAGTTTTCACGATCTTAACTAGTGAGCTTCAAAAGTATCCTCTGGATTTTTGAGTTGATATTTATGCAGATTAACACCCCATACTTTTCCTGATTAACTAGTTCTGTTACAGGCTTCTGAAATACTTTTATGTGTATGATTGTTTTAATGCGTGTTGATGTATGCCAACGCATCTGGTGCGAGTAGGAGAGTGCATGTGTGTATGTGTGTTTGCGGCAGCAGTTCAGGGCTGCTCAAAGCATGCTGGGAAGCCTGTCACTGCAAATCAGGCAGAGGGAAATCACCCAAGTGCACAGAGGAGAGAACCCACCATCCCCCACTTTCTCTATCTGCTTTCCTTTCTCCATTACTCCCTCAATCTTTTCCTTTTCTGTGTCACGCTTGTTTGTACCACCCTACTTTTACAGTGTGTATACAGTTTTCTGGAAATGTCAATGTGCTGGAATGAAATGAAAAGGGGAGTCGAGGGTTTAGAAAATCCCACATCTGTTCCTCCTGTTGTAGCAGGAAATCATAGTTTCTGTTTTTATTATTACACTAAAAGTTGGGGGGAAAAATACCAGTTCTTCAATAATTAGGACATTAGAGGAGAGGAAGAAAGGCTTCTCTATTATTGTTTTTAAATCACAGTAAAATAATGTTTTGACATCCACTTTAGAATGCAATGTATATGATACAGAAAGAAATTATACGCTTTGATAGAAATAGATTACGGTATAAACTAAATACCTTCAAAGGAAAAATATAAATATTTATTGAATTCAAACATCCTTGGAAGGAAAATATGTTTATGGGAATGCATCTAGTTATTATTAGGAGGTTAATTCTTCAGATCTACCAAAAATAACAAAACCTCAACTTTATTAAAATAAAAGTCTGATAAAGTTTGAGGAAGAATGCTTCTTTAAAAGAGCTCCAATTTTGTCTTTATGTGTTAATGCAAAACAAATTATTGGTTCAAATTTTAAAAGTATGATCAATTTCTTACAGTATGCACAATTACATACTTTAATGAAAGAGTTAATTATTTATTTCTTTGTTTATTTTAATGTTTGTTTGTTTTTACCACTATTGAAAGATAATACAGGCAATCTTAGGTTGTTGTTCACCTTCATACTCAGTAGGCGATGTACTGTAAAAATGATTGAACTTAAAATCATATAAGTTTTGTCGTAGAGTGTATTTTCTTATTATTTCGATTAATATCATTTTTTTGATCCGGCCCCCCTGTGCTTCATAGGCTTGCTGTACGTACGCCAGGTGCCTCACCTGAACTGTCTGGCAAGCCAGCTCCCTGACCACAAGGACCTGGCCTTTAAGCTCAAGAGGAAACAGTTTAGTATTGAGGTATGTGTTAGCTTTGCTCTTTGGCTCTGCCTTAACCCCTTCCTTTATTTTATTTACAACATATGTCCTCCTATTGTTGTTTTTACCTCATTATTTAGCTTATTCACACTGGATTGCAAAATATTAATATATTCTCTATAGTTTGTCATCTTGCAATCACAACAGCACATGCTATCACCAGCTTTGTCTACACAGAGATTGATGTTTAAACCCATTTGTTTCAGCCAAACAGCTCTGTTTCAATGACATTGGATGAAAAGGGTCTGAATATAAATTTTCAAGTGTTGCCAGGAAATATCAACTTAATTTAGGTCAGGATTTTTGATACCATTATAACATGTAAAGGCTTGCATCCAAATGATGCTGCTGTAACTGTGGCTTTATGTTAAAGATTGGTGCTCTGCTGGAAGGTGTTTCAGGTATTTAGCTATCTCTTATAAGTTTCTTTAAAGATTTCTCTTTATTTTTATTCCATCATTGTTGCCTTCAGCTCCCTGGTTTCTAATGATGGAAAAGTTTTTCTCCATACCTCTAAAAGCAGATGCACAGTGTTGGTTTTCTGCTACTTTTAACGTTTGTCTGAAAGCCAATAATATCATTTTGGGCTCGTGACTTTAGAACTTGGTCTTCCACTCTTTCTTGTTTATTGGGTCTTTTATTCTCTTGAAGATAACTTTCTTTTACCCCACTCTTTCGTAAAGACCAGAATCGAGACATGCCCATCAAAAAAGTTGCCCTGTCAACAGGTGAACAAACCTGAGCTCTGCTGCTCCTTTAGAGCTACGCTGGTTTCCTGACCGCTTCTATCATTGATATCCGGTCAGCTTAGGTGGACATATATATCTTAGATGTAAAGATCTGGTTTGGTTTTTCTACTTTCAACGGATTTATTGAACTGCATCCCATTCCATATCTATAGGACATTGTTCTTGCTTTACGCTATTTACACTTTTCTACTGCTTCATCCCTGACCTGCTTTTTTCCTTGGTCTTTAGTATGTCTTTAGCACCCATCTTAGGCATTCATATAACAACTGAATATGTACTGAGATCAAATCATAAAAAGGTATGTCTCTTTAAAGTTAGTGAGTAATAATACTAACGAGTGTTATTCTAAAGATAGCTCTCTTTATCTGACAGTTTTTTTTTTTTTTTTAATAATATAATTTAATAATATAACGAAAACTGTAATTTTCTCTCCATTGACTTTTGTGGACTTTGTTAGATTTTTTTCGCACAGATGCAAAAATCCAATATAATCCACATATGTTTCTGGTTGCAATGTGAAAAAAATATGTAATAATCAAAAGGTATGATTATTTACTGTGCTCTATGTCCAAATATTTATTGTTATATATTATTGTTATATTGTTGTTTTGGCATTTGTCTGTTGCATTAAAACAGTAGCCATGAAGAGATGCTTCACCAATCAGCAAAGCTCTACCAAGCAGTTCTTACTCTACTTTGCTATTGGGGGACAGGAAAGAAGCCAAAACTATTGATTATACACTCTTACTGATGCAGTCGCTACAGTGTGAAGGTAAGAGGCAACAGAGAAAGAAAGAATATCTATTTCCATAAATTTGGCAGTCAAACCACTGCTGAATGTTAACGTGGTATGTCTTGCATTTTATTGCATGTAATTCCTGTAAAAAACACAGAAAAAAAATCTCAATAAATTTAAAGGAAATAAGAAATGTAACATAGGGTTTACCTAACTTCACCTTAAACAGCATTTACCCAATAGGTTTGTTATCATGGAATTTGCCAAGATTGCTTCACTGTTCAATAAATACAGGATTGTTGTTTGCAGATTAAATAGGTAATATTTTCCCATTTATAAGGACAGCATTTTTCCCTTTTTTATTATTTAGCAAAATTGAACTGTAGCTTAAACAGTCTATTAAAAGCCTTGCAATTTGAATATATTTGATGGACTTTTCTCCATCCAATTTAGATCCCCCCCCCCCTCATTGACTTTCTTCTAGTGCCTGAGCAACCATTCATTTTGAAAGTGTGGCCTCATCCCTCTCTCGAAAAGATACACATCTGACACTGAACTACTACTCTGGAGACAAATTAGGAGGCTCCGCACTTAGCTCTGGCTCATGATTGGTCCTCATTACATTATCATTACCTTATCGTACCCTCTGCTCCTTGGCTCTTTAGTGATTCCTATTGTCTCAGCCAGGATTTGGAGGGGAGGAGTGGAATGCCAACCCTACCCCCCCAAACTCAAAAGCTTCTAATTTTCTTTTCTTTTTGCCACCTTTGACAATCCTTCTAATCCTTTCTTCTGTCATCATTAACCCTCTCTCCTCTTTTCATTGAATCCCCTAATAGGCTCCTGCAGCACAGATTATAAGGTCTGTTAATGTCAATGATTTTGTTTATTTATTTATATTTAGAAAACAGCTAATCTCTTAAGACATCTGTTCACAGGTTTTTGTGTGTTTTACAAACCTTTTGCTCTTTGGATTAAACAGTAATAGAAATATAAAGGTGTTCAAGAGAAGTGCCTGAAATAATTTGTTTTAGTACTGGCAAACAGCTTTTAGAAATTATACTCAGGGAGCTGCCTTTTCTAGAAAATCCCTGTTAAATGCTTTGTGAACCTCTTTTGATAAACACCCCATTTACTAGGAATTAGCTTCCTGAAATTGGCTTCCATTGTCTCCAACAGTTGTTTCTCCATACTGACTTAAAACTCATAAGTTTTAAAAGATGTTTGGTGATAAAGTTACAGCTTGTTAGAGCCGTACAAAAACAACTGTAATGGTAAAATCATACGTAGCTTTTAAAGAGAACAATAACTGATAACTGTTCGATGCACACTTAGCCAGTTTTGTACACTCTGCTAATACATAACAGAACCCTGGTGGTGAAACATTCTTCCCTCTGCAGCCTTTTTGAGTGTGCCTAGCACTTAGAAATTAATGTCATAATTATTCAGGGCTTTTCTTAATTTTTCACCTTAGTTGTGCCAAGCAGGTTTCATCTCTTCTGTGGTTAAAAACCAAGTCAAACGCTAAGGTGTCTGGCTGCCATCAGCGTCCCTTTAACAATTTACAAAAAAAGGCTTCAAGTTGAATCACTAAGATTGGTTAGGTTTTTGACTTTTGTTTGTCGTTTTATTTTTTCTCTTGATTGATCTCATTCAATCATCCTGTTTAGTGAGTTTAAAGTGAGGATCCTGCTCACACCAATGAACCTATCAATCAACTAGTCGACCAATATCTTTACAGTTATAAAGCTTCCATGGCAATAAATGAGGGCAATGCAAAGTCCTATTCAAAGGTTAAAAAGGGAGCCAAAAAAAAAGATGAACTTAAAGGGGAACTTCTTTTTTTTTTACATTGGGCCCTTGATTTGACGTTATTACATCATGTTTTACTCACCCATGTAAGTTTTGTGTCATTTGGAGCCGTTCTGAAGATATTCGATTAGGTTATATCCAAGTAATGTCTTCCTATGGGCAGTCGAATTGAAGGTACAAACTGAACTGTTCATAATTTATTCTTTATGGTACGGCAGCATTCATAACATGTAGGCGAATCACTGTCCCCCAGACATCCGCGGTTATATTTTTTATATTTATATGTTTTAAAAACAAAGCAGCGCGTGTATGACGTCATCCGCGCGCGCCAGCTACCATTCATTCTTCCTGTCCCCTGAACTGCTGCTAGTTTTACTCACATGCCTGGAAGATGTCTAGTGCTACTACCATAGATGATCTCGCTCTCGAAATGGAATTGAACAATTCAGATTAGCTAGCCGAATGAATAGAAGGGGTTGAGCGTAGCCGCCTGTGGCCTGGGCTTCCTGTTGCGACTCCAGTCCGCATGCACGGATGACGTCGCTTTGTTTTTAAAACATATAGATATAAAAACTATAACCGCGGATGTCTGAGGGCGAGTGATTTGCCTACATGTTTTGAATGCTGGCGTACCATAAAAAATAGATTATGAACAGTTCAGTTTGTGCCTTCAAGTCATTGCCCATAGGAAGACATTACTTGGATATAACCTAATCGAATATCTTCAGAACGGCTCCAAATGACACAAAACTAAATTTGGTGAGTAGAACATGATGCAATAACGTAAAATCAAGGGCCCAATGTAAGAAAAAACAAAGTTCCCCTTCAAAAACTCAACAAAATGAAGCTTAAAATTGAATAAAAGATCAATGTTCAGTTAACCTAGAATATATTAGTTAAAGACTAAGGAAATGTTATTGCAGTCATTACTACCAATAGCCTCTACAGGAGGAGAATTTAAAGAAGCATAGAGCCTGGGAATTTGGTAAAACAAAGATCACAGAAAAGACTATATCCATTTTTTTATAATTTTTGAGACTTTTGAGTGGACCTTTTAATTACTGTAAACACTGGTATTTTTATCTCCTGTATAGCTGAGTTCTGCATAAAGCGTCAGTATTAAAACTGTGTTTGTTGCTAGATGGGGAGATTCATTTTAACATGAGTTCAACTCCCCTGATAAATAATCCTATGTTTCAACATTCATTAAAGGTCGGCCTTTTGAGGTTGGGTTACTATGTCATACATTTCAGAATTTAGAGCATTTTTAACACAAAGCTTTGTCCACTTTTCTAACAATCTGTTTACCGGGCTAAGAAGACTTCTGTTCTTGTTCTGCTTTTCACAAGAAAAATTAGTTCTACTGACATAAGACAATTAACGATCCAAAAATAGTTGCCATTGTTGACTCAAGAGTGCACTTAATCTAAAATGTCAATCATAATCCCTGGCCGTGACACATTCTTACTTGTCTGGGAATTTCCCATAGAACCTTGTGTCTAAAGTCACGCATTAAATCAGTTAGTCATTGTAATACAGTCATGTTCTGGTGTTTTTTTTTGTAATTGTCTGTTATTGGTTTGTGCATCAGCTGAGATGTAAATGTCAGAAAGGAATGCCAATAAATTTGTTTAAGGTGTCTTGTTACAGGAAGGTGTCTGACTGTTGGGGCATAAGCTGGACTGCCGTAAGGTTAGCAGCTGCGCTGCTGGTCCTCTGACTCTGTGGATAGCTGATTGACACATGAGATGACGGTTAAATGTGTTTGACAAGTCACAGCGATGGTCATCATCTCATTTACTCAACCTACAAGACTCTTTTTGCCCTGAAGCCACAAAAGACAATACTCCCCCTACTGAGCATCACATCCTGCCGAGACTTTGGACTTTGTTTCAACCTTCTGCAGATTTGTGTTGTTCTGAAATCAGCGAATCAATAAGCTTGTATTAGAAATAACGTGTGGGTGGTGGTGCTAAATGACAGCTGATTGACAGCAACAGATTCTCACTAGCTGACTCAAGCAGCTGCATGCCATCCCAGCTACGTGTGTGCTCGTAACTAATATCCTAACTGCTGCCAAACTCATCCTACAGGTACTACAGTCTTCGGTAATGAGGAAAAAAGGGCTATATGTTTTTAAAAAGTAATTAATGAATCTAAATCTGTTTGCTAGTTTTTTTTTTTAAGTTGTTTCAATCCCACTCTCAGCTCAATCGATGCTCTGCTTTCTTGGTGTTGCTGTTGCCTCAGCAACACTCGACTTGCTGAGAGTTCAAGCTGCGGTTGATGAGCAGTTATTAGCCATGGCGCCTGAGGACAGAATTAACCCATGGCCCTGCCTGTGCAGGTAGGGGAGTGTTAGTGGTTTGGACAGGATTAACACATATTCATGAACATTTGCAAACATTTCTTAGTCCCACACATCGATCTTATTATCCTATGTGAAAGCAACTTTCAATTATTCGCCATGTGCGTGAGAATTGTCCCAGTCACTCGTGTTGCAGCGCTCAAGCTCTTGTCACAGGTTTCACAAACCAAGCTGCTTTGAGGATGAAGCTCCAAAGAATGTAGATGGTACGCAATTACATTCTCCTTACCTTTGCTTGACCCTTTAAACTGACAGGCAAGGTGCCTTTGGGTGCATGGGTGCCAGAAGCAGGTCAGAAGATCAACTACAGTGTAAGAAAGGGATTTGTGTCAAATTAGTCTTTTAATAGAGAACCTGTTTGGAGGTGTCTTTAGCTGCACTCGCAGGGAATGTCACTAAGTCCTGCGTAGGCTGCACACAGGATGTCTTCTGTAGGTTGTAGAAACAGGCTGCTTACTGATGTTTAAGTTTTATAATTATTAATTATCAAGATTATTTATAGGTTTATTCATACCATTTCACTCAGTTAATGTTTTTACTGGGATGTTATTAAAAGTGCCAAAGAGACTGGCACACAGCAGTCACAAACCTGTCAGCTGGCTAAAAGTCTGGTAAACTTGACTCTTGCCAATCTCAAAGACATAATCGGCAGCTACAGACAGAGTAGAACCCCTGGCTAATCCAGAGAATATTAAGTTATTATTTAAACATTTTCTATCCTCATTGTTGCTATAAAACTAACAGAATGACAAAAATAGCTTATGGTATGTATGGTACAATAAGCTTAACTTTAAGTAAAATGTAATTTTCTTTATCACAGTTCACATTTTCTTTTGAAACCAAAACATATCACCATCATATCACCTCTAAATGCTATTTTTATTAATAACTAACTGCTGCTAATACTGAATTAGAAAATAACATTTTGATTTTGCAAATTATATACACACAAAGTCATTTTCTGTAAATCAGCCTGCAGTCGGATGCTCGTCAGGCACACCGCTCTTGGCTTGCCAACTGTACTTAACTATAAAGCAGCATTGTATTATGAGTGATCTGTATCACTCTGACACTCCTGTGGTGGCCAAGGGGTGCAGCCACCATCTAAATGTTTTAAAGCCAATTCAAAAGCACCTGAAAACTCAATAATTAGACAAACACTGAAACACTGGCAAAGAAAAAATGGTGGAAGCAGAAAAAAAGAACTGCAAGTTCATAAAAGCTGCAATGAGAGAAAATAGAAAGCAGCAAAGTGGAAATATGCTGCAGACACAAAACTCACTGCAAATACATTAATTATGCTCGCAACCAAACACAAAGAATATAAAGAAAGGAAGGTGCAAGTAGCAAAAAACAATTATAAATTAATAAGAGCAAATGTGCATCACATGCACTGCTGCCAATTCTTCAGCAAAGAAAATCACTGTTGGCTCCTAGAAGTTACGTGAAGGCTTTATCACCTAATTTGCATATTTGGTAATGCCTTTATCCAGCCTTTAGGAGGGAGCATTATCAACTTTGGCCAGATGGAGAGTGATTAAAAAAACTTTCAATGTATTAAAAAATAAAGATATACTCTATAAATTAATTTCAAGTGTTCAGTCATATTTTAACTGAAGTCAAACTATATAACTCAATAAGTCCACAACTTTACCAAGAAAATAGTTACCAAAGACACACACAGTCGACCAGGCTATTTATAAAACAAAGGCAGAGAGGAATCGATTTTAATGAACAGTTAAAAAAAAACTTTTGTGTAACTATATTTACATTTGCATGCACTTTCCTCTCTGACTACAGCTAAGGTTGTCAGCTGATTCTGGCCACCTGTCAGTGCTTTGGAGGAGGAAGGGGCTCATTACTGCTCGCTGAAGACTGTAAACTCATAATAATCGCTACTTTTAATGTGTTGTTACCAAAGTTTCCAACCATACAGAAATAAGTCACAAGATATTTTGCTAGTCGCTATTTAAAGATAAAAACATTAGTTTAAAGGTTGCTTAATATAACAACAAAGTCGATAAGTTGACAACAATGACGGCATGATGGAAGTGCTCCAGACCACTAGGAGGAGATGACCTCAATTCATATGAAACCACACTCTTTGTAATGTAGAGATTGTGTTTTAAAAAGATTCAAAGGAAAACTTAGCCAGCTTTCTTCCCTCCTGATTCAATTTATTTTATTTATATAACGCCAATTTACTACACATGTCATCTCAAGGCACTTTACAATTCAACCACATCATATAGTCAAATTGATTCAAAGTTTTCTGTCTAAGGAAAACCAGTTGATTGCAGCGACTTTTTGACTCGAAGGCAATCCCTTGCTAAGCATGCTTGTAGCGACAGTGGAGAGGAAAAACTCCCTTTTAACAGGAAGAAACCTCCAGCAGAACCAGACAGATGTCCTCTGGTTGGTGTTAAATACCTGTAGCTAAATCTAACTGGTATTCATTTTATTTATTTACGCATCCCATCCATGATCTTAGCTACTAAGTTTGGTAGGTTGGATGTCCTGTAGAAAATACTAACTATATTTTAAATTTTTTCTTCTACGATCATTGCGCAAAACACATGTAGCAAAAAGCACTGCCACTTGAATTTGGCTTTACATTTGCCCCAGTGCTACCCAGTCATCCTCGATTATGTTGCTCTTGTAAGAACTGTGGTTATTTACCTTTGCATGTGCTCTGTAAGTGTGCTGTGAGATAGAAGATATCCTGCAGTGATTTTCAACATATTCAAAACCCTTTTCCTCAGTATCAAGGTTGTAAATGCAAAGTTTAGTATCAGAATAATCTTTTTATTTGAGGCAGTGTTTTTTTTCCTGGGCAATCACCTATAAGTGCTGCTAAAACACTCATTCTAAAGTGTTTGAGCATTTTGTACTGCACCTATAGTTAAACACCTGTTTAGATTAAATTGCGACTTTTTAATTCCATTTACCGCCTTCAGTCATCCATTTCACTCCTACGTGACTCTAATAACTGAGTTATATTGTACAAGGGTGCATAAAATTTAAACAAATTGAATACAAAAATACAGATAGAAATCCTGAGAAGAGGAGGAAGAGAACCTAACTAACAGAGTCCAAGGGATGGAGTAGTTTAATGTTTCTTGGCATGTCCTCAAAACGTCTTTAAGACAACGCCTATGTCTGCCCCCTGTTGAAGCCTGTGGGTGCCAGGGGAAGGGTGTTAATGGACCTATGTGAGGAACAGAGCGCAAGGCTTGGAGAAAAAGGAGGGGGAGTCATAAGCGGAGAGGAGCAGTTAAGTGATTCTCAGGTCAGGTCTAATTAAAATGAGGGCTTCTCCTCAGAGGCACCAAACCGTCTTATTGAGACAGAAATGAAAAGGGGAGGAAGGAGGAGCTGCAAAATGCAGAACGAGTCAGACAGGGACCGACTCCTAAGGGCTTGTTTTTTTGCATTTGTTTTAATGTTTGTTTGCTTTATATGCCTGTTTGTATATCTTTCCTCACTTGTGTCCAATATTGTTTGGCATGAAAGATCAGGGAGAGGCCAATGCTGAAAAGAACTAATTTAAAAGAGATTGTTGACTTTTTGAATTCATTAGCGATGATGGCAGCTATTCTTTTGGCATAAAATTTATTTAAATTAAAGCCATCATTTGGTGTCCTCGATCCAAGGAAGGGATTTTGGCTCCTGATACGTCTAATGCTGATTTGTACTTTTCCAAGGAAATCACAATCAGCTGGGGAAAAAAAACCTTTGGAATAGTATTCCATTTGAATAATTTATTCTTCCTTCCTTGGTGCAAATCAGCCTATGTTGCAGTCGGGAATAAGGTGTGCATATCATATGTGCTTGTGTGGCAAAGAAGAGCGAGAGCTTTCTTCTGGCCAGTCCGTGGCACGCCATCATACTCTTCAGCTGAACAATTCACTACATATCTCCGAACTGCATTAATTATTAAACATGGATTTTATTTAGTTTGCAAAGGTGCCTGTGCATTTTTTAAGAAGCATGCAAGGTCTAGGTGCTGACTTTTGAACAAGTTGGGGGGTGTTTGATGTGTTGAGGCACTTGCAAGGTTCTTAGTTAATCATATCCCATGCAGAACAGTATAGGATTTTATTTCTTCTCAATCTTCTAAAACCAGATGATATCCAGTGGAAAAAGTGAAATGCATTGTGCACCATATATATATATATATATATCTCTATATTGGCACAGTTCTCTTATTTCGTACAATTGTTGACCGGGTGAAGGTACTGATCATGCAATGATAACATCAAGGTTTAAAAACGTCACTAATCGTCTAAAATTATTAAAATGCTATTTTACCTTATTTAATGATAACCATGATGGAAAAGCAGCAGCAGTTGTTTTTGTGGTAGTTAAGTCAAACTGGAGGAAAACATATTTGTGGCAACCAAACGCCCTGCCATCCAGGCTATATCAACAGAATGCCCAAACATTTGTTTTAAGCAGACAGTCCTAAAGCTAAACAAAACAGGGCATATTTTCTTCTCCTGCCAGACTGTGTAAGAGCATGGTTTGCCTGAACTCACCCTGAAAGTGAAACTGTTTTATCAGTGAGCAGTGAACCCTTAACGCAGTCCATGCACCACTCAGCTCCCATCAGACTAGACTGGCCACATTGGACTCAGACCTGATTAAAGTAGCCCCTCATGTCTTCAGCTCCCATTAGGGAAAAGAAAAGACGCTATAACATGCAAGCCGTCTTACATCTGTAGGGTCTTGTGGCACTAAAGGGTTTGTGTTGTTCTGCTCAGATAAGGCTTCTATTAGCATATTGAGAGTGACTGGAGTAGCATAGGTCCCCTGGTACTTATAAACAGTGTCTCAGTGTTATTTCTCTTGATATTTATGGAATTTATGGGAAAGTTCTGCATAATTTTGCCTTAGGTTTATGTAATCGTTGCTCATGTGTTAGAAAGTGTGGGTGATGCTATAAACCTTTAGGGGGGCTTATGTTGCTTTGAAGTTGAAATATAGGTTTGTAAGCAGATATTTATATTTACAGTATAAAATACGTAATATTTTTTCATTCTTGGCAAAGTAATTGTGTCAATTTCTTTCCTGCTGTCAGGATTACCAGAATTAACACTGCCAGGTATCAGGGTTGCAGTAAGAACAACTATAAACTGCCCAATCGACATGCCATTCAAGAAAGACGCATGGTCTTTGTCTATTGGTCAAACATATTTCTGTGCCAAATATTAACTCCAGAGCAATAAGCTGATAAGAGTCATTATTCACAATGAAGTAAGTTCAGCACTGACATTGGACAGGCACAACACAGTAAAATGGCAGATTACAGCGACGACACTCCTATTACTGAAATGACCATCTTTACAAGGGTATCAACCCATCCTATAAAATACAAAATCGTTCTTTATTTGGCATTTAAATGTTGCGTCCCATATTGATTCAATGCTATTTGTTGCAAATTTTCATATCTTATACTCATCTGTTACACACATAAAACCCAGGAAATTCTGAGGTCACCTAAATTGCTGTGGGTCGATCAAAGCAGGACCTCCTCAGCTCCCCTTCTACTGTTGTCACGGTTGCCTACAGAAAAACTATGAGCATCTGCATGGCTCTTGTCACCCACATTACACCTGATACTCCACTGCATCCTCAGGAAAGGCTTGCAAAAATACTGACATGAGTGGGACGAAGCATATCCCTGGTTGAACAGCATCAGTGGAGATGACAACGAGAAAAATGATAAAATGTGTCGGGCTGTCAGCGAGTGTTTACAGTGGTACACTGGGGGCAGTGCATGGCTCAGGGAAGGAACACTACATACGCATAAAAATCCCAAACATCCGTCCTCCATACTCCACCCATCTCCTGACACTTAAAGGGTATGAAATATTATGATAACTGTGGTTCTATTGATTGTTTTTGTAGACTTAATGATCTTTTATTTGATGTAGTTTAGCCAACATGAAAGGCAATTTAAAGAGTAAATCATGTTACCACACTAAGTTTAACTAAATAATACATTTAAGGAGATATTGCTAAAATAGTGAGTTTATCGAGATTCCCCATAGTTTAAAATATCTTATGCATATGTTGTATATATTATGCCATAATGTTTATACTTCTAAGGAATCAGTATTCAGAGATCGTTTCATAAAGAATGAGGAAGTACCAACGAAAGGTTTGATGTCATGGAGAAGCAGATTAGTTTGCTGCTGGTATTGTAGCTCTCGTAGAGCTGTTGCTTAAGGCAATTAATGCAGACAATATCTAAAATTTAGTGCACAGTTTAAAACGTCTTTATTAAACGCTTCACAGACCCATTTTAGGTGCTAATACTATTATCGTGTGGTAGATCAGAGAGTATCTCAGTTAGTAGTAAATTGTGCAATAACTACTGGAATACTATTTTTCCTATGCTTGGCATTTTAAGTTATATGCAGCAATATTTTACAACAAGTTATCAAGATCTTTTTTTTTTTTGCAAATATGGAAAAATAGGAAAAAGCTGAAAAAGAAGAACACACCACTATAACTTCTCCATGACAGTTTGGGAGATTTGGGCGTCCCTTATTTTCATTTATGAAAGGTGGTAACCTTAATCTTTACATTTGTTGGATAAAGGACAGGCTGGAAATCCTGAGAGCATTCTCCTAAATGTCAGGTACTGCCGAGCAGCATCATGCTGTGGTTGGTGCTTCTCTGCTAGTTTGATGTGCGCTAAATAGATTTCATCATGATGAAGGGTCATGATTGTTAGGCCCAGAAGGTTCAAAAGCTATCATATGTTGATGCATACTTTTTGTACCTGCACAGTTTGAGGTTATGGTTGATGTTACTGTGCCTGATTTTTTTAACAAAGTAAATCTAGCCTTTTTAAGCAGCTACAGAATATCCATATCAGTGGGGAAAAAATAGTTTCTAGTTTTATCTGTACTCAATATTCCAAATGTTCAGCTTTGTCTCAACTTCAACAGCATAACGATGTTCTCATTGCTGTTGTTCCACAGCAGAAGTAAAAGTTGCCATCCGAGGCACAAACAGCTCCATAGTCGGTGCGGTTCAAAGGTGGAATGTTGATCCCGAACAGGAGCATCGAAATCAGGAAGGCTCTCTGCATGGTTCCTAAAAATAACTTTCCCACACTCTTCCCCGCTCAGAATCCTAAGGGGGGTTCAGGATGAGGATTGTATGTTTTTTTGTGTTCCCATTGTTGTATTATGGTTTTTTCGTTCCTGTCATTAAAATGAAAAACTACGATTTTTGGCAAATCAAATTCTGGCTACGTTTGTTATTTAAAAGGTTGCGATTTCCATTGAAAAACTAAAATTTTGTTTTTTTAAATCTCTTTTTTTGTTTTAGATTTCAAGACAAAATAAAACACATTTGTCCCTAGATGTTTGTTACCTTTTTGGACACCCATTGATCCATTTGGGGTGCATGTATATGGAGAAAACCATATTGTGTTAACCAAATGATGACCTCAGTTGTAATGAAGACTCCCAATCATCTAGCTTTGCATAGCTTATTGCATATAGATCTCTTTGCCACAAAAAAAAAAGAAAAAATTGACCAACTAGGATTTGAATCGTTAGACCTGTATATAATGCAACAGTATCTGCTGTAGGACATCCTGCCATGCACCCCTCCCTTTCATAATTATTGATTCGACTGTTTTACCTCAGCTGCTGGTTCAAAGACACAACAGCATTGCTCTATCCCTTCATCTCTCTCTGTTCCTCTGAGAACATTTTTCCTGAATAAAGTCTTTACAACATGTCATTGACTGGGCTTTTCAAAGGTTTAAGGGTCACAGAAAGGAGAAAGCTGGTTCTGCATTTATGTGTCTATGAATGTTAACCACGAAAGGTCAATACAATTTCTATACTTATGTGATTTTTAATTTAGGTATTTCCAGCTCTGGAAAAGTATGGATTGAAAAAACAAAGTGTTTTATTTATTAGGTCAATTATTCGTCCATCAACTTGAAAAAATTATGGAACTAATTTGAAATACTTTTCTGGGTTGGGATTCTTTAAAAGCATTGAATAAGCAAGTGGTATGTGGGCATGCTTTGGGGGGCTTAGTGGTTAGCGCTGACCCATGTATGGAGGCCTTAGCTCTTAACGCAGGTGACCAGGGTTCGATTCCGTTCTCTAGTCCTTTCCTGCATGTCTTTCCACCTCTCTGATGCCCCATTTTCTGTCAGTCTACTGTACATAAAAACAAGCCACTAGTGCTGTAAAAACTCAAAAAAAGAAAGCTGTATATTATTATTGTGATGGTATGTGTTGGAATTTGGTTTTAGATAAATGTTTTCAATTTAATTGAGTTATTAGTATGATCATTATTATGAGTTAAAGTATTTTCTACTTTTATTCCATTTTCCCGTTGTGCAAATCTTGGATATGTCAATCGTATCATCCCTCCCTCCATCTACCTGTACATCTTGGATCTGTATTTCAACCTGCATCTTTGCTGCATTAACAACAGAGACAGGGGATCACAGTTTTAAAAGTCTGTAGTTTTTAAGCTCAACTTGTGCAGAGTAATCAATAGTTTTTATGTTGTTATATTTAAAACAATAACATTGTAGGGTGAAACAGTTGGGCTCATTTTGTAAATACCTGCATTCCCTCAATGAGAACTGCCGATTGCCTCTTTCATTCCTCTCACAATATAGAAACACTTGTTTAATCTAATTAGTGGAGCTACTGAAACCTGGCATCAGTAAATACGGCTGTTTAAGAGTGTTTCACCCAACAGTCAATGCTGAGTCACTTAAAGCAGTGGCGGCCATTGTTGACATTTAGCCCTGTGCTTTGGTGGTCATGAATTTTATGGGGGTGTATGTCTTCCTTCCCTTCAGAGTTCACAGGTGGCTATTGAAAGGGCCAGCCAGATGATAATGGAGAATAGTTAGTGCACATATAGAGTCATGAATAGGCTTTAATTACACACAGTTGATGAGCCAGAGGGCCATTGAAAGGCCAAACCTGCACAAAGAAAGTTTAACCGCAAAGGTGATGCAAAGTTTTCAATCTCTGAATCAGTGAGCGTATCTTGCTAATCGGTTTGTCTTTATGCAGCGAAAATAGAACGTGTATGTTTGGATGTTTGCGTGTCTGCACTGTCCATACGGAAATGCAGGAAGGTAGGTGGTGGTGGGAGATGGGGGTGATCAGGGTGGGAGAATTCTTCAGTGTGCAGCTTAACCAAACTTTGCTTTTGTCTCTAACAATGATGAGTGATGATGAGTGACAGGGCTGTTAGCATTGGGATCTGCTGAACAGAATACGCCTAAGCAGCGCTCGCACAGACCTACACAAAAGGCAGCAAAAGGTCAAATCTGCAGCAAGCTTCTTATCCGCTGGCAAATTCTATTGCTCTCTGCTACATATCACATGATACGCTAGAACACTGAGTTTGTCTTTGGGTTATTGCTATCCTGCTGATTTATTTGTTTTTTGTGAAAAAATTGAGAAAAAAATCTATTAAACATCTGAACAATATGTTCTCTCTGAACCTTAAAATGTTTGTAGTTTACCCTCCTGATTTAGGACCTCAACAAAAGCAGCTCCCTTAAAATATTTTTGATGTATATGAATTACTCCTGTTTCTGTGCTCCTTCCGAATCAAGCAAAATATGCAGTATGCTCTCTCCATGAAGCAAGATCCATATATTGTTTTTACCTTGCCAAAGTTGTGGTAAAAGTCCCTCCTTTGTACGCAAAGCTAGGGATGAGGAGGAGTTGCGTGCAAGTATTTCCCAGGGGGAAGTTATAGATGGAGGGTCCTGTGGCCTGAGGATGGATCTAGATGGCGGTTAGTGTGGAACCAGTAGTTTTATTTTTTTATTATATTTTTTTTTAAGCAAGCTCTCCTCTCCCTCCCCCTTTTTCTGAGCTCTGGCTGTGATCATAATGGGGGGTGACAGCTCACCTCTCCCTAGCGTGCCTACTGTCCTTGGAGCGTTAACCCCCCTTGCAAAATCGTAGCACCACCCCGACATCCCAGAAGGCCACAAAGGTTACTCCATATGGTATTCTGAGGATTCTAATGAATTTTCATTTATTGAATTTTTGTTTATATTTTACTTTGATGACTTTATTTTCTGTCAACTCTGAAGTAATTTGACTGAATTAATAAAAGTGAGCTGTGTTTCTTCTTAATCATCTCATTATGAATGCTGTCGTCCTTTCTGTGGAATGTCTCTCATCTTCTTTTTCTTTTTGCACTGTCACCCTTTGCTTCCTTTTCCTCTGTGTGGGTTGCGACCCAGTGGTGTGAAAAAATTCAGGGCCGGCAGTTTCACATCTATTAAAGGCTTCGTGTTTGGAGAGGGAAGTGATCTGATAGCCTGATGTTGTACGCTCACTTACACAGACTGTTTGAATGGGTATGTCATGTATGCCTGCTCCATCGCCCTCTGTGAATGTGCATCAGGGTGCCTGCCTATGCATGTTCCTATAATTGCATTAAGGGCATCCTCAGTTTAATAGCGGACGTACCTGTGGGTTTTAAACCCTGTGGTGTTATTTCTACAGCTGTTCCCAAATTCTTTCCACTTCTGTAAAAGATGCAAAAAGTCACCAGAAAAGATTAATATTTTAATGAGGTTGCATAAACTCAAATGAGGAATATCTTTAGATTGTTGCCATGGTGACAGTTTAGAGTCAATTCCAGTGTCTTTATAGAATCCATCAGGTTTTTATGTAAAATGACCTCAGTTTATCTTCTCAAAACTCACCGGTTTTAAAGCATTTACAACTAATAACTCAGAATGCATGAAAATTACACCGGTAAAATTTTTTATATAAACATATTAGACATCGTTGGAAAGCTTAGATTCTCCGCAATTCAACCGCCAAGTGCATTTTATGGACATAGTGAGCAACAAAGCACACTTAACACAAATATAGCAACATGTCAAAATGTAAACATGACAAGTAATGTAAAGACACAACTACATACATTTGAAAGCATCCAAAGCATTTTATTAATCCAATCATCAATTGTTTGTACTGCATGCATCCATAAGTGTACACAGATCCGGCATATTCATAATAAAAATATTCCATGATGAGAAAACCACCCATAATATCCGGTTGTTGACATCAGAAAAATTAGCAGGTCATAGCTAATGCTTAGCATCTTGCTAATATTTACTTCCTAATACTTATTTCCTTTGTTGTTAGCATGCTGATGTTTTGCATGGTTCTTTACATTGTCTTCTCACCTACAAGTCAAAAGTGTCTGCATATTTCTATGACGCGATTTGAGCCAGATAAACTCGCTGAAATCTCACTTCCAATTCGCTTGTCCAGGGTATACACGGCCTCTTCCAAGCACTCTGAGGTTCTCGGGGTATTGAGGAAAGAAAAGGCCCACAGCATGACAGGTCCTCTGCAATACCTAATAGTAAAGATGACATTATCTTCTACTTGTATATAATAATCTTTCCTCCAGACCCAACTGGGTTGTTTGCTGTTAAGTTAATCTTATTTGAACCAGTCAAACTCTTGATAAAATTTAACCAGCTCTTTTCTAACTCAAACTTTTTTCAGTATATAAAATATTGTTACTGCTGCAAAACATAGCTTTATTTCAAACACCTAGAACTACAGGAGTTATTAAGGATGGGAGATTGTTTTATGCCTTACAGAAAACAAAAAAAAAAAAAAACATGTCAAATGAATGAAAACAAACAGCATTTCATATTTTATTGTTTTCAGGTTCCATAAAAATATGTGTTTACAATGCAAGTAGAACACGGTTCAAAAATAGTGTCTCATCCTTCTTGGCGTCCATCCAATTTTGGTTGTGCTTTCTCACACTTGTTTTTAGACTTTTCTTCTTCCTCTTCGCACCTTCTCCAAGTATTGTTGACTTGCTTGGCTTCATTGTTTCTCCTATTGACCTGATATATGCCATGGCTCTTCCTTGTTCATTTGTTGCATATAAAGAAAGACCTTTATAAGCAGCCAGAGTGAGCCACTGGTGAGAAATCCATATCAGTTACTAGATCTTTTTAGTAATTTTATTGCAGTTTAAAAAAATATGGCACAAAACCGTATTAATATGTGGATGAATATGTGCCCAGAAGATTTGTTTTTCACTAAGTGTTTCAAAGAAGTTGTGTAGTGATGAGTCTTGGGGTCAGCAAGACTGCTTTTTATGCATGGTCCCCTATGTCTTTTCCTTCTGCTTCTGTCTCTCTCTTTCACTCTGTTGCTTTCTTTTTTTAGAAAGTTCTTTTCTCCACTCCTCTTTTTTAATTGCAGCTATCTCTTTAGGAGTGCTGCTCTTTCAACATTCAGGAACTCAACTAAAAAGCGTCCCCCTATTTCCGCCTCATTTGCTTACTGACACAAAGTCACCCTGGCATCTTATGGGCTGCTCCCTCTTCTTAGAACTTGTACTCGTGGTGAACATTAGAGCTGCACACACACCCTCCTTGCTGCTCAAACAAAAAGGCTGGAAACCTCTTTGGATGTTGAGATGGAAGTGCAAGAGAGAACAGAAATGTTTTGGGAATTAATCTCAAATGTTGGAATATGCAAGATGAGGGCTGGAGGGATTATGTTTAGCTTTCTGACATCCTTTTCAACAGACCCTGGAGCCGAAAGTGGAATCCCAGCCCCGCCCTGCATATGACCTCTCGGAATGTTTGGGCACACATTTACAACTTAACCCTACACACGCAACTTTTCTCTATATTTTTCTTACAGTAGCGTTTAAGGGTTTTACCTCTTCAGGACTTAATGGCTGCCTACATATCAGAGAGGATGCTCTGCCCTGGTGTAATCTGACTTGTCTTAATTACAGGCAGTATCCAGTAATAGGCTGCTCCCATAGATATCGGCCATTAGAGCAGTGTCTACGGCTAGAGGGGTCTGATTGGCTTCGAGGTAGCTGATAAAGAAGCCATGCCTCATTTCCCTCCAATTTTTTTGTTCACATATCTCTGTATTAAAGTGAAGCGTGAAGATGGCAAAGGACTGTGTTAAAATGATTTATGCACTCCTCTGTTTGGTTCGTGGCTAATCTGCTCTTCCTGATTGCATTGTCAGCAATCAGCACTTCCATTTCAGTAACTGATTTCATTCGATTGAAGTCATTTCAAGCAAGTTTGAAAGCTAGTATTAAAATTTATTGAGCCATTCTCTGGTTTTGTTTAAATTGCTGTGTTTTTTTTTTTGTTTTGTTTTGTTTTAATTTTTATTGCGAGTGTCCCCCCCCCCACCCCCACCATCACCACCACCAAGCCCTAGGCCTGTTTTTGTGGCTTTGATTTCAAAACCTCAAACCAAACTCTCTTGTCTGCTAATTGACTTAAAAACCACTACAAGTGTCAACAAACAGACTTTAAGACCTTACCTAAGAAGTTCTTTGAGCAGGTTTTACTCTCTGCTTAACACCGTTCCTGCAGGCCTCCTTTACTTCTTTCCCCACAAGTTGAGACACATTCTATATTGAGTCATGAAGTCCTTTCCTTTACAGTTGGGTGATAGGATTCGCACTATTGTTAATTTTATATTATAGATACTGAAGTCACATGCTCAATTGCTTCATCACACCTTAGCGTGATTAAGCCTCATTAAATGGAGGTTCATAAACCAATAGGTCTCACAGCCAATATAATATTAACCAGTCTTGCAGCCTCAAAATCTATCTGGATGAATAGTTTTCCTTAAAATTTTGTGATCTAAATTGATAATCATTCAAGATTATTTTCCAGGATTAAAATTTAATTTGTGGTCAATGTTAAAATGATGGCACTTCAAAAAACTTGGAAGGATTACAGGAAAATGAAAGGTCAAATTCATTATTTCATTTTTCAGTGATCACACATATCTACATTGTAACTGATTAATTTAACTTAATATCAATGGTAATACTTAATATGCTAGCTATAGTCATGGGCTAATAGGGATAGATGTATGGCTAGAGGTTTTTTATAACAATATATATATATTTATAAATAATCTGAAGCAGGTCTCAGATTTTTTAAGACTTCAATGGAATTTTCCAGCTGATTTTGATTTAGTTTCTCGTCTGGGAGGTAAAAATAAAAAGGCGAAGAATTTAAAGTTTTGGAACCACTTATGTGCCAACTTTCAACACCAGAGGTAGGCAGGAACACAACTGAATAAAATATGCTGCTGAGGCAGTAAGTCACCATCGTGTTTTCTGAGTCTGAGAAATGGTCTTCTGCTTTGCCTCCAACAGCACCTCTGTTTGTCACTCTGAAACAGACAAACTGCACTGGTGTTTTCTGGCACTGTTTAGTTTAATATTCCTTAACCTGAATATGAAAGCAAGTTACATCCTTAAAAAAAGTTACATAGTAATCCAAGGTTAAAGTTTATACTGGGAAGGAAAGCAAAATAGTCTTTCAAGAGCATTATGTAAGAGCATACTTTAAAAACAAAAAAAACATATATTGCATTCAGTGTAATGAAGTTATCATTTTGGCTATAATGCAGTTGATCCAGGCCTCTTTTGTGCTTTATGGTATTTCCAACTAGTTAAATTAGACTCGTCTTGAGAATCAGTATTTCTTAAAGAAGAGTCTTTCCAAGCTGCTTGTCAGCCAATCAGAGGAGTTATTGAGTAAAAAGTGTGCCCTAATCACTATGTAGGGCACAATAGAGTGGTTACGGCATTTTAAATTAGCGTCCGAACGTCTACTGGATAAAAAAGTAGTGGACCCGAAATTTCCCTTAATGCACCATGAAAAGTAGTGATCATCCATGGTCATTGGACGAGCAGATATATTCCATAATGTTTTGTGAGGAGAGCACTCGCAAAGCATTATGGGATTTGTTGTCACAGCGGACCGCTGTTGCCACCCGACAGTGGCGACAAATAGCAAAAATGGTGCATGCACCGTGCAGGGGAGACGAGGTCACATGACCAACAGAGATAGAAAAGCAGTGATCATCTGTCCAAACGGTCAGTAAACTGAGTTCACTATAAAATCCACTTTATAGTCTCTACTCTATATAGTGATTGGGGATCTAGGGGTTCGGGCGCACGTTCGGACACAGCCATTGACTTCATACTGAGGGCGTAATTCAGCCATTTGATTAAGGTATTGGACCAAGGACATGTATAACAGTTGAAGAATACTGGCCCTCAGTAACTTGAACTGCCCACCCTGTTTCAAGGACTCTGCCCCTACACCTGCATGGAACAAGAGGTTAACATTGTTATATGTAAAAGTCTGGTTCAAATGAAGATACCTTTGAAGAAACAATAATGTGAAAGGTCGAATCTAATGCGTTCCAGTACACTAGACCACCAATTCAGCTTGTCTTTGTTAGCAGCGTGTGATCTGCTTACATGATATGTTTAAGTTATTCCACACACTCCTTCATGATCCATTTCAAATGCCATAAAACAAAGTCAAGCCATTAAAGATGATATACCCATTATTAGTATGGAAATGAGGAATGTAATACCGTAGAATACCAAAACCTTGTCACTTGAGTGACAGTTAAAGACACTCCTGGTTCATTGCGCTGTATTTAAGATATGTTTGATGTTTTTCAAACTCCATATTTGGCGCATTATTCTCGGGTGGCGTCCCACACCTTGTTGGTATTTAAGACAGATTTCAGTGAATATTACTGAATTGCGTTGGTGGTTGCAGTTAAGAGTACAGCTCCCTCATAACAGGGAGGTGTCTTCTGCTGACAGATTGCTGTTTGGATGAGAGAGCACAGCAGCATCCCACCTCATTACTGTAGCAGCACACTAACCGGGGGACCGACACACTGCTCGCTGTGATTAAGATGTAAATTTCCTCTAATTGGAATGTAAATTCATACATTTATATGAAGACGTCAGCTGTCAGATTGCAATATTGTGTCCTTTTTTCTCGCTCTCCCCTGCTCCCCATCAGGGACTAGGTGCCTGTAATCTGTATCATACTTCCACAGCCCGTCCTGGGATTTGCCGTTTGTTTAATGCCAGGCCCATTGTCCTGCATCCAGCCTGTCATTGTAATGCTTCCCATTCATGTTTTTATGTTTTGTTGCAGTCAGACTTGCTCATGATACCTGTGTTTGTTCCCACACGCATGGCTGAGCCGTCAGGGCTTTGGGGATGGGGAGGAGACTTTGAGATGGGGGCCGGGGTCATTTGGGTGGCCGTATTTTGTGTGTGCATCGATTACTTCTGCTGAATGTTCCTCAATGCAAATAAGTCTGCCACTTTGAGAGGAAGCACATGTATCTGAAGTAATTAATTTTACCCTTGAATGCCAGCTGTGGTGTTGGTGTGATGTGTTCCAAATTGAGCCTTCTTACTGGAAAAAGGTGTTAATTTAGGGATTTGGCCGATGAAGTAAGTGGGTTTGCCAATGGAAGCTGCCAATTTAAAATTGGATATGTTATTTTTAGTGTTGCCTATTGAAAATCGTTCTATTATATGATGTCATTTTAATTTGTGGCGCTGTTCGTATATTCAGAGTCCTGTTTCAAAAAAGCTGTCAAAATACTAAGGAAACCTTTGAAATAACTTTAACAAGTTTGCCATTCTGGCTTGTTGGATGCAAACTATAACGACTTTGATTGTTAAAACCTTTATATTATGTTTCATGTTAATCTTTCACCAAATCAGAGGCAATTTTCTTTTTATCTCATAGTATCTTTTAAGAGGTCCTTTACAATTGTATGAATTTTCTCAAGCGGGCAACAGTAGCGTCGGGTGTAGGAGTTCGCCCTGCAACCGGAGGTTTGTCGGTTCTGTCCTTCAATGTCGTTATGTCCTTGGGAAAGAAACTTCACATGCATTACCTACTGATGGTGGTGAGAGGGCCCGGTGGCGCCCGTTTACGGCAGTGTTGCTTCTGTCAGTGAGCCCCAGGGCAGTTGTGGCTACAATGCAGTTTGCCATCATCAGTGTGTGAGTGTGTGCGTGAATGACTGAATGTATTCTAAAGTGCTTTGGTCATGTTTCCTGACTTGGCGAAGCAGTGTATACATAAAGGCCATTTACCATGTAATTCTCTCAAGTTCACAGTTATTTTGCAAATCGATTATTTTTTTTTTTGATTAATCGATTAATAATCAGATACAAAAAAGTTCCTTAAAAAATACTTTTTACAGAATTAAACCAGGTGAACTTAAAACTTTTCCATTTGAGGAGTTCAAGATAGAGCATACTGATAGAGGAAAAAATTGCAAGATGTTGATATATTTTTCCATACTTTTGATATAATTTCTCCTCTAAGTGGTTGCTCTTTCAGCTAAACGTGTTTTAGAGTCTCTATACTCCATTTACTCGATTACTTAACTAGTTGGCGATTATTTCAATAATCGATTAATCAGATTCATTGTTTCAGGCCTAGTGCAAACCTTTTAAATGATGAATTTTCAGCTCATACTATTTTGCACTTTGGAATTTATGCTTGATCTGTTGTTTTGTTTTAATATACCAAGTTTGTAAGAACATAGCAACAAAACTGGGGGGAAATTGTATTTATTTGTTGTATGACTGAGAAGTCAAATAATCACATTAGGTAATTCCTGATTTTTAACAGAATAACCAGTCGTACAGTTACGAGCACCCTTAACAATTCAATAAAAAAGTGTTAATTCAACAATCTAAAATTTAGACTGTATGTTGTTTGAGTTAATCAGAGAGTCTTTGAACTTTTTTTTAGTGCTATCTGACTCCTCATTTTACTTAAGTACATATATGTAGTGAAAAGAGACCCATTTTTCTTACCTGTCTAATCCACTTGCCTAATTTTGAGCATGTTTGCAGCCAGAAAAATAAGACAAGAAATACTTAACTGTCCAACTGTGGGAAAATTCAGGTATTTGTATAAAGAAAAATAGCTGAATAATTACCAAATTTATGTTGCCTTATTGATATTAGGGTGGATGGTGACATCAGCTCAAACATTTAAAAGCTCAGAAATCAGAAAAATTTAAAAGATCAGAAAATTGGCTTGAAAGAGTAGCTTTTCTCACAAACCACTATTTAGTTTTTTTCTGATAACAGTAAAGAGCACTGTATACAATTAATAAATGATCAATTATAACCTTTTCCAGCTTTATTTGTGTTGCATATTCTTTACATAAACACAAAACATTTGCCTGCCCACTCTATAATGTTGTATGTAAATATGTTGCTTGATGCATATCTATGTTGACACTTAGCTTTTCAGAAAAATACCAGAGGCTCTTAGAGCGAGTTTTACAAATATGTGTCTGAACAGGCCGGGTGCTTAAAATGATCTGGAAATATTAAAATAAGTAAGATATCTCACCTGTCACGCTCAAGCGTGCAAATGAACTAAACCGCAACAGCGTTAAAGTTCACAAATGATCTCTTGTTTTATTTGATAAGCATTGAAATAACATTAAAAGCATTAATTATGGATCCATATAAGTTCTTTGTTTTCAGAAATGCTGTTGCATTTTTTTTCCGGCTGTTATGATGAGTGACATATTATTATCTGCCTTAACGATTGGACAACAGCCAATCAGGAAACTGTATTTTATTAAATGTCCTTAACATTCACTCATCATGTTCATGGAAAGATTCCCAATCTTTGTGAGTTTTGTTTTTAGAAGATTGTAATTGACTACCTGTTTTTTCAGAACTAACTTACCCTCAACAGCTCTAAATTGACTGACTTTTCTAGAAGAAAAGGAGATAGATTCTAGATGTAGAGAAGAATAAATCATATAGTTTGACCCGAGCAGAGCACTAAAATAGACAAGTTAATGTTTGTTTGATGACTTATTGACCAAAGTGATGCATTGCTAATGTTGAAGAGGTATTATGGTTACACGCTGACTTCCCATCTAGTTAGGAGAAATTCCCTCTATTAGTAAATCCTTTATACAAAGGTGGGTGTTGACCTAGTGGTTAGAGCAATATGCTTGTGCTCTGAGAATTTTGCAAGTACCCGGTTCGATCCCCACAGCCTGCACTCTGGGTCTCTGAGCAAAGACCCTTAACCCCACACTGCTCCCGTGGCGACGCAAAATGGCAGCCCACTGCGCCCCAAGGGGATGGGTTAAATGCAGAGGTAAATTTCTCCAATGTGAGATCAATAAAGTTCAGTTATTATTATTGTTGTTATAATTATTAAATTATCAAAACATGTTGCCTTCTTTCGTTTATTTTTATATTTTTCCAGTCGCACAGATCGTGAGGTATTAGTGGGTGTGTTGTTACATTCCTCTGTGGCTGAGTACTGTGTGAAACCTCATAAGTCACGCAAGCATGCTAATCTTAGTTTTACTTTTTAGAAAATGGTCACATACTAAAATACAATATCGAAAGCATGATGCAAAATCTCCGAATGAATTGTTTGTTGTGTTTTCAGTTCATCAGACTGAAAAGTATTGGACTTTTCAGAAGGAACCTCTTGACCAATGGCAGATGCCCTTGTTTAGATATTTTCCTAGCTGATTTATTATGCAGAAGAAAAAGTAATTAGTGGAAGGCTGGAAGCCTTCAAGGACCTCACCTGTTTTGTTATGTGACTGAACCACAGCTTCCTATACAGTCTGATTTAAGCTAAGGGCTGAGCTGTAGACTAGGAATCCTGACTATGTTGCAACAGCATGTCAGCTCTACTCCACCCAACTGTGGCAATCCGACCTGTGCTGAGTCCTCTCTGTCAATTAGTCCTCCAACAGAAGGGAATCCTAATAAACCTGCTCCCTTCACTTTCATTCAATCCATCAACTTCTGTTCATCACATCGAATCAACAAGGTGGAAAGCTGACACGTTCCCAGCCGTTTGTTTCAGTTAACCAGGAATCTGCCTCCGGTCTGGTAAACCAACGCAGCTCTGGTGTTGTGCGTTAGGTTCTAGTTTAGGATGTGTTGATGCAAAATCAGCCTATCATTGAGTGCATATCAGGGCACACACCCAACACACCACTCAAGGTTCAGACAGACCCACCCATCACCTGATCTTTCAGGTGTTTTGTGTGAAAGTATCCATCCTAATGTTTTTTAAGATATTTCATCCTGTGGTAACAGCTCATAGAGCATGTACAGCCTCTTAAGACTCCTTTTGATGATGAGGTGCAGTGGCTGTACTCCGAGCTCCCCAAGTTCACAGAGCTTCCTTTAAGGATGAGGTGTACTACCAGGGAAGCACATTTCATATCATAGTATTTTCCTTTAGCCTTCCTTTAACGATACCACCAATTTAGGGTTGAATTGGGGCCCCACACGGTACTGGTATCGATATTGGTGGCAACCCTACTTTTCGGTCCAGCTATACCCTACCTAATTCTATCCAATTCCTCAATCTGTCTATCCATCTCCCACTTCATCCTAAACAAGACACAACGGTTATCTATGTATGAATTTCGGCATGTTACACTGCATAAAATTAAAATCCATATAAGCAATTTTTTCATAAAATAGTGAATTTTTCTTGGATTTTGGAGGTGAAACACTTTGCCAATGGAACAAGACAATTTACATTTACAGTTAGAAAAAAACAATTGCGTTGTCTTACTTGAAGTGCATAATATCTCATTATTTTATTTCAAGAATAAAAATACTCATTCCATTGGCAGATCTTCTTATTTACCCACTCAAATTAAGAGTCAATAATCTTAATTTAAGAAATTTGTACTTATTCGTTAGATCACTTTTGCGGTGTAGTGAGGGTGATTGGATAAATCTATATTGATCCCTTTAAGTGATCAACATGATAACAAACGGGTTATTTATAAATACAGTCTATTTACCAAATACAAGCTACATGAAGACACCTGAACCACATCATGCAGAAAAAGGGAAATTGAGACCCTAAGCTTCCTGAAGAAGGATTACACATGGGTTGCAGTCCATGAACAACACTAACAGGACTAGAGAACAAGGTGCCCATGGAGGACGAGTCTGACTTTGTGCCAATGTGTTTTTTAATATTTTAAAGAAGGTAATACAGAGGATATTTTTAAAATTTCTCTTTCGGTTATTTCACACGCGGTGCTGTAGCTCAAACCAGGCTTGGCTCAAAGAAGTCATAGCACAGATAGTGGAGAGGAAGGTTAGAACTGGGGCAGTGAAATAGGCAAACAGAGAAAGAGAGAGAGACCATTTTGTCCCCCAGGTATGACTGAGTCACTCATGCAGAAGAATCCCACATGGAGGGAGGTAGGAGAGTGGGTTGGGAGGTGTCGAGGCCATGAAGGATCTCCTGGCTTCCTCTCCTCATTTATACCTCCCTTACTAGAAAACACATCTGTCTTCTTTTCTCTGCCACAAGCCTTTAAAGCATCCTCACCTTCTCACTCTGGTGCCAGAATTCGCTCCCAATTTTCCAGCTTCAAGTTCTCTTTCATTTAGTTTGCAAGTCTTTGAGTTTTCATTTCCCAGCACCTGCCATGTCCTGAGCAGCCTTGGTTTGGGCTTTCTCCCTTCTTTTTAACCTAGGTTGTTAGGACAAATAGTACTTTCCATTACCCCAAGCGGTCCGTCTTACATGCAAATATGTGTCAGTTCCAAGAGCGATCACCGTTTTAGTCTGCAGCAAAGCTATCTCATGGCTGCGTGCATTAAAACAATTAAACTTTGCCCCTCCCCCACCACAACAATAATTTGCGGATGTGTTGGGTGAAATTTAGCAAGAAATTATCATTTTCTGAATCACTTCACTCCGCTCGCTCTCTGTTTGTTTCATTCTTTCTCCTCTGTTTCTTCTTTGAGCTTTTCAAAAGACTCTGAGCCCCCCTGCATGTTCTTCCTTTTGCTTCCTTTCTCTACTTCTTTTCTTCATCGTTATCCAGCAGCACTTTTCTGTGCGTGCAAATGCTTTCTGAACAGCATCCTTTCTTCCCTTTCAGACTAGATGTCATTGTTGCTGCCTGTGGGCTGGGTGTATTTATTTAGGGGTAATTGGTGTGTGGATGAGTGAGGTAATGAGGTGCATCCACACTTGGCTGCTCCCCTCCCTGAGAGGCCTGAGACAGACGTAGCCTTGCTGGGCTCTGGCTTGAGAGGTACCACACTGCTGCCTCCTCAACGCCAGCCAGAATGGCTCTTTCATACTCAGGTGGACAAACACAATCGCCGGGGAAGATACCTCAATGAGGAGTCTGTGGTTTGAAGTGCTGTGTACATGTGTGCACGTCTGTGTGTGCTGATGCGCTTGTGTTTGTAGGCAGGCTGTGAAAACAGTACGCAAGCGTTTTTCTTGTCTTTGTCTTGAGTCCTTGTTTGTCTTGCAGCCTGTGTTTGCAGAAGTGATTCTCCCTGCCTGTTTGTAAGTGCATGTATATCAGGCTCAGTGGCTGCTCAAAGGAAATCAAGGAGAACCCTTTGCTTCGTATAGCCCCCTGCCAGCCCTAGGCTGTGCCTGGTGTCCTGCGGAGTTACCTAATGATGTCACTTACACCTCCCTTATCCGTCTATTTGTGTGTGGCAGGAACCGTGTGATGCTTCAGCCTTCACATGCCATTTGCTGCCTTATACCCTGTGAAATTCAATTGCACAGGTCTGCTTTAGCTAAAGAAGGGGGATCTCCCTGACCCTCTCTTTCAACACACTCTTTCTCCCTCACTTCTTAATTTACTATATTTTAAGACTGTCTAATATTGGGTCTTTAAAACGCTTGTTTGCCATTTATGCCAGACTCAATGAAACTTGAAATTTTAAACTGGAAGAGTTGCCTGTGTGTGGTTACCTACAGGTGTTCAATAGAAAATATGAAGCATACATTTTCTTTTTGTTATTATCAGGGGTAATTGGTGTGGACCTGCCAGCCTTTGATAGACACACAATTACTGTATGTGATGCATAAGTGGACTCATTTTGGGGCAGGATTTGGAGTTGCTAATGGTGCATTATTCAGCTTTTGGTCTGTCCCCAAAAGTGCTGGGCCAAATCAAACACGCCGCTGCAGGGTAATTGAGGCCCACTCCGAACCCCCTGCAGTGAGCAAAGCAGAACTGTAATCCCCTGACAACTCTGACTTGGCCCCAATCTGGCAGGCCGCCCATTTCCCAGCAAAATGCCCAACTTGAAGGAAGAAGCTGATGGACACATTTGAACTGCTTTCTGGTTTTGTTATTCTCTACAACTTAACAATGTTTTGTATCCATCTTAGCTCTTGGACTTTCTCTTTTCTTTCACTTTTACAAATAAAGAAATAATACTCAAAAAACATATTCTTTTCTTATTGTTTTTTTCTGCTCTTGTGAAAGATATGATTATTAACTGTATTATTTGGAAATAAAAGAAAATACTTTAAAAACTTTTTTTTGAGAAAAATATTCAAGGCTTAGAAAAATATTTTTTTTAGGTTTAGTTTTAAAGTGAACTGAAAAAAATTATTTCCATTGCACAATAGTGGAGAGGGTCATTTTTTTATGCATATTTGCTGCGTAATATATTGAGACACTATTGCATTTGCAGACTTTATATTGCAAGGACCTTTTGGAGTACAGTAACTGTTGGCTAATATTTTTCAAGTTTTGTGAACTTGAATTTTACAGGGAATCATATTTACCTATTTGCTGTCTCAAACATATGCCCATAAATGGACTAAAATGATAAAGTTGACAGAGTAGGAAGTTCAGGAAAAGTAACCCTGCCTTCCAGCTGAATTCTAGCGGTATTCTTGAATCTACAAATAAAGGTTCATCTGGTCTGCTCTAGCTTAAATCGTTGGAGTCTGACCCAAAACAGTTCAGTCAATGTCGTTGCAATATTCTGGTTTAAGTGAAGACATACAGTATACCTTTAAAAAAACACTAGAGCTTCCCCACAGGTAATCCAAAATAAAAATGGCAGCACCGGAGGAAGTACGTTTAGCTGCTACCATCACATTTGTTTTGTTAGAATTGAGGAACAGCAACAGTTTAAATGATAAGTTGTTTTGGTTTCTCATTGTATCTGCTGCTTTTTCATTTGTTAACATGATTGGCTAATTTTGGTAGGCGAGCACTACGTGTAGCTTCACCCAATCAGCTCAAAGGGTTCTGCTGAGCAATCCTCCTTTCCCCAAACAGATTCAATAGGAGCATTCCCATATTGATGATGTTTTTAACTGAGTGCTTCCCATTACTGATTTATGGGGGGAGGGGGGGAAATAGGTACATATTTAAAAAAAAAATAGGTACATATTTCAGCTGCTTTGTCATCACATTATATACCAGCATTACCGCAGTGGGAAGAATGACTATTATTGTCCTGCCCTAATGAGCTGTTACTGTTGTCTTATTCCTGACTTTAATAAATTCTTTAAGGGGTTTTAATTATTTTCTATATCTCTAATTAAAAAACATAATTACTCTCAAAATTCCCCCTTTTTTTTAACAAAAACATCCCCAGCAGTGCCCCCTCTTAAAGGGGTCATTTACATCCGAGGTCCACTAACTATGCATTTAGTGTCGTCTCAATGATTTTCGAAGTCAGCATGCATCTCCCCAGGCTCTGGCTCACTGTTTTAATAGCTTTCATAATGCTTCACAATTAACACTCAGCCGATGCTCTGTGTTAGGTGGTGTGTTTTAGTCTAAATTAGAAAGCACAAAACAAGAATTCCCCCATCACCCCCGATAGCTCAGAAGACCTAGGGGTTATGCAGGAAATGGAAGGTGGTGAATTTTTTGACAGGGCAGTCGAGGAGATGTCTCATTCCCTCTGACATGTTGAACACCCTAAAGGTGGCTTTGCCAACAGTCTGCCCAGGAAGCACCTCACCTAGCTGTGGCTAAATTTACACAACCACCTGCCCACAGGGAGGGTACTAGAGAGCAGCTCAAAGGTAGAGGTGGATGTGGTCGAGAGACTACAGAGAGAAACGTGATGGAGAGAAAGAAATAAATTTACATGGTGACTTTCTATGCTCTTTGCTACATCTGTACAGAAACTTGTGTGCTTGACTTTTACTGCAGATGTTTAGCATGTTCCCATGAGTTTTGCTTTTACACTGCTGAGCTTTTCCTTTGTATGCGTTTCCTCCTTAATGTGATATATTTACATCATACTGTGCTTATTGTTTTCCTTGTGACATATCTTTTATATATATTTACAAATTCTGCTTTCTAACATGACAGAGGTTAATCTTTTCTTTTTTTTTTATTTCCCATCTTTACTGCATTTGCATATGCAAAGCTGTTCAAATACAGTATGAATTATATTCCGGTCAACTGAATCAAAACATTTCTGCTGAATCAGTGGGGATTATGTCCTGATTTGTCATCTGGAAGATTGGCTTCTGGCTTCCATTATGTTAATTTAGTTTATTAATTATGGTTTTTTCTTGCCAGTAGTGGCTTTCTCTGACATTAATCAGACAAAAATGTACAGACATGAAGACGCTACACTCAAATTCAGGCTGCTATTTTCATTTTCTTACGAGTGTATCCGGCCTTTCACTGACATTAGGACTCCCTCCGTAAGGGTTCTGCCCACTGGTTATGCTGAAAGTAGTCAAATGAAACTGTAACTGTACAAATGAAAAACATAACGGCTGCAGGAACCATTTCTTTAAGCACATTTATCCTTCTTATTTACAAATCTACCTGTGGAAGTGCTGTAAAAAAATAAATAAACGCTACACCCTTTAGACTCTGTCATCAACTAACTCTGAAGTAGTTAAAGGCAGATGAACACAGACATTAACGCCCTGCCAGCAGACTCGAGAGCCTGCTTTGAAAGCAGGGGGAATCGTCCAGGTTTTGAAGGATTCCCAAACAACCGGTCAGTCACATCCATCTGACCGATGCTCAGGTATATTTTTTCCTTAAATGAACCATGTAAGTTGAGTAATGGGCCAGATAATGATAGATGAATGGTGACTCATTATTACATGCCAGTAGCACATCTTAAGCTAGCGATTTATTTGCAGAACAAGTCGTTAAAAAGTTAAGGTAATAGAAAAAGATGAATTAGGGAGCAGAAGCAGCCGATGATGATGCTGGGCCTTCACAAGGAAGAAAAGGTAATAAAAGATAATTACCTGAAAAACAGCAATCACACAGATATCAAGACAAAATAGTTTTGACGGTATTGTAATAGGAAGTAGCCCAGGGAGAAGAACATGTGATGGACAGATGGACAGACGTCCATCCATCCATCCATCCATCCATCCATCCATCCATCCATCCATTCATCCATTCATCATGTATATTCACATCAAAGCTGCACATATTGAGTTTACTAGGACAGACACTAGAATAGGTCAGTAACAATTGTTGATGCTCCTCAGTGACAGAGTTCAGGCCATTTGCCTGTGGGCTAATCAGAAGTGAATGGCCTTTGAGGCTATAGGCTGGTCTATGTGTGGCCCGGCTGGTCCAAGTCAGCAGTAATGACTGGCTTTGGCCGGCATGCCTGTTAATGTGAATGGGGTTACTCTGGGCAACACCTTTTCAGCTGGGTCCTATGAAGTCCCAAGTATGGTGGTCTTTGTCCACACAAGGGGCTTCCTCTTAGCAAAAGGGCTTCTTTTTTGTGTGGACTATCACTAGTGATGGATTATGCTCAACCCCCTTTATTCCTCCTTGCAGACTAAGAGACACTGATGCACACAAGTAGACTCACACCTTTAGTGACACCAAAACTGTAGCAAAACATCAGCTTTAAAAATTTTAGATGGGACATTTTTTTAATAATACATATCTTAAAATATCTTATTGCTATTTTATTTCAAAGTCCATCTCTGCTCAAAATGTTCTTTTTTTTTTTACCTGCTGTTCAAAAACCTATTATTTATTTTTTTCCCTCTATTTCCTAAAAATAATCCTAAGTCATATTCTTCTTGCCACTTGCAGTGTATTTATACCCTCTGCAAGATGGAGAGGTATTATTTGAAACTTATTTGCCTCGAAGTTTTTAAAACTAGAAGCATTTTACTTCCCATATGTTGTGCTGTTGTCTTATTCCTGCCTCGTTTAGTGGTAGTTCCCTAGCATTACAGACTTCTTCTGTGAGAGTCACTCCATCCTCCCACCCCTCCCAAGTGGTCAGCCACTTACCCAGCCCGACACAATAACCTCCAGACGACCTTTCGCTTTGCCAAATGTTATGCCTGTAAACTGTGTGAACTCTATCACAGGACAAATGATGGGTGAAAAATGGGACTTTCTACTAGAGCTAAGGCTGGGTTTAGGAAACCCTCAAAATACAAGCCGGCATTGTGCACTCATGTTGTAAATACCTCTCTGTGTGACACATGCATAGGAGAGTGGAAGTGTGTGTGTTTGTGTCTGTTTTATTTTTTTTGTAAAAGAGTGTGTGCACTTGTAGACTGAACACAGAAAAAATATGAATAATGCAGAAAAAGAGTATTCTTGGTAATGTTCCTGCTTTTTTGCGACTATAACAGTGTCAGAACATGTCAGTAGAGTGTCTCTTAAAGGAATATTTTAACTTTTGTGGAAACAGTTCTGAAAAATGATGCAGGATAAAAGCATAGCTTGCTTTACCAGCTCTTTAACAGAGCTTTAACAACACATGACCGGAAGCTTTTCTCTATCATCTGTTTATTTAACAATTCATAGAATATGCTTGATTCATGTTTAAGGCTACAAAGTGGATGTAGGAATGGACCAAATGGTCTTGCATGTTAAAGAAAGGGGGGTACAAATTAAAAAGTGAAAGTATAACCCAAACCCTGAGCCTCCAGCTCTAGCTTTAAAATGAAACAGTTTTCTTTAAATCTGCAAACAGACAATTCAGTTTTGATTTTTTGTTTTTACTCTTTAACTTATTAACATTGACAGAGCATTGGTAGTCGCCCAAGAAATTGAAATTATTTGACTTTTACTTTGATGAACAAGCAAGCCATTATCATCGGCCGTAGCTAGCAGCTGTAAATATGCTATACGTGTGAACTTTGTAGCACAGCATCTGTAAAACTGTAAAAAGAAACATGTTACAAAGCGTCAGTGGTGCCTTAACCTGAGGATGTCTGCAGCAGTCATGGTTTGAGGGGTGAAATGTGTGTTTGAGGGGCAGAGGGCACCAAAGGTCCCCCAGACATTCTGTCATAACCCGTGCGGCCGTGCTTTTTGCTATGGGCCTATCTGTAGTGAAAGCAGCACTTAGATATGTTTGTACTCTACGCCCTCTACCCCGCTCCCCTTTCTCCCCAGGCACCATGTCACCCCAGGGGGGCTAACCAGCCCTCCATGACTGTGCCCAGTTCCACAGTACTAACTGCCATCTTATTACTCTCCTTTGCTATGAGGGTCAGCTTGCCCCCATCCTTTAACGCCTACGGTCTGTACCGACACCGCCCCGCAAAGAGAAACAAAACAGAACTGAAAAGAGACAAAATGGCCCCACGCTGCATTTCCCTGTCAAGGAGCTTGACAGGACCAAGCCGAGGACTAGACCCCAGAGGAGTGTTTAGCTGAAGATGCTGATGGCTGAGATAACAAGTCAAGTTGTTGTATTACAGTGCAGTTACACTTTGGCCCTCGTTTGTCCGTTTGTTATTCAAAAACCACCCAGAGCTTGCTGATTTCCATGCGTGTCATGTTTAGAAACGTGACAGGTAATATCAAAAGCTGCATTTTATCAGCCGGTGGAGCGTGAAGGGTAAGTAAGGAGCTACCTAATAAAGGCAACACGAACACACATTCCATCAGTTATTTGAAAAAAATGAAATTATTGTCTGCTAATCAATTTCCTGTTTGGACATGCTCACTTCTAATGAAATTCAGTCAATTATTAGTCCCTTCCCCTCCATTCTCTGTTTGGGAATATAATTACACCCCAAAATGCTTACTCATCCTTCTGCCTGCCTGCTGCCTACTCTGTCAGATTCATTAGCTTGTGAAGCGAAAGAGATGAGGAGCCTGTGTCTGTATCTGTCTATCTGTCAGTCCGCCTGACTGTCTTTGGGCCCTGCCTCTCAGGTTATCCAAGATCAGACGGCAGGTGACCTGGTGGCAGGTGACTATCACCATATTACTGAAGGAAGATTTGAGAAGAGCTTGATCAATGTTTGTGGGATTTTTTTTCTTCCACTCGAACTGCATCATTCTTAAGGTGCATTAGGCATATTAGCAGCACATTGTGGAGAAAATAATGTTCCCAAAAGAAGATATACCGAATTTAAGCCTGATGAAATTAAAACTATGCCACTAAGGTGTTATTAATAGCATATTGATGGACTGAAAGGGTTTTCATCTTGAATGCAAAATTTGTACATATTGTTTAATTTTGCCATAATTCCTGGCCTAAATGGGTTGTCCTTCTAGGTAATGGCAAGTTTAAGAGTCTCTATAAACCAGTTAACAATCGATCACTAAATATTTTTTTAAAGAATCAATTAATTACAATAAATCCAATGAATTGTTCCATCCCCAGTGATTTGCTATTTAATGGCACACCATGGTCTTTGTGACCTAAAGAGTTGATCGGGGCTCCCCTCTTGAAATACCGACTATGTAAGTTGGAAGAAGAAACACAGTCATTGGCCAGGTCATGTGACCTGGAGGAAGGCTCTTGTATCGTCATAGCACTAAGGCTTTTGCTCTACTATTTTTCCACCAGCTGGACTACTGGTCATGGCTGGGGCAAGGAAAAAGTTTAAATGTTCTGTGGAGGCTAAAAAGAGAAAATGTGAAAGGGATTGTCCATCCATCCATCCATTATTTGACACGCTTTATCCCGTGTGGGGTCGTGAGGTGTGCTGTGCCTATCTCCAGTTGTCTATGGGCGAGAGGCAGGATACACCCTAGACAAGTCGCCAGTCCATCGCAGGGCAACACAGAGACAAACAGGAGAAACAACCATTCATGCAACAACTCACACCTAAGGAGAATTTAGAGGAGCAAATTAACCTATCAGTCATGTTTTTGGACTGTGGGAGGAAGCCGGAGTACCCGGAGAAGACCCACGCATGCTCAGGGAGAACATTCAAACTCCATGCAGAAAGACCCCAGGCCAGGAATTAAACCCAGAACCTTCTTGCTGGAATAGCCCACTGTGCCACTGAACAGCCCCGTGAAGGTGAAAGGGATTGTGTGCGAGGAAAAGCAAGAGTCGAACTTGGAAAGGGTTTGTCCTGAAAGAAAAAGTCGGATGTAAAATCAATTATGTTTCTAAATTCTATTATTAGACTTGTAAGTTAACACTATGTTCCTAGTATACAGTCATGTATCTTTGTTATTATTTTTGATGTTTAGTAGAAGCAAAATACGGACATTTATAGGTCTAGCACCCCTAGTGGTCAAAGGTTACACAGTGTGCCTTTAAGGTCCCGATTTCAATATACTCCCTCACTATAGAATACAATTATTAGTAGTTAACAAAAAAGAAAGTTACAACAAGGTTCATTTCTGAGCTAATTTCACCCACTGTGGTCTCTTATTATAAAAAGTGTTTAGCTTTAAGCAACTTGCCTCATGAGCTCTAATTACATTGGGTGATTAAAAGTCTGTAGAGCAGCTTATATCTAAGCCTGTTACTGGAAAGTTCTTTCATTTTAAATAAAGATAGCACTGAGTTTTGTAAACTAGCACATGTATCCTCCTTTATTTCAGTCATTCTGCAATACTTTGCCAGCATAATAAGGGCAATCAGGAGCCTTATAGCCAAAATAGTTCCTCAAATTTCCCAATGTGGTGAAATTTAATGTGAGTTTATGTGTGGCATTTCTAAGACAGAATGAAAATCTTTATAAAAAAAATAAATTAAAAAAAAAACACATTTAAACATTTTTATTTATTTTATTTGAACACTAACTTTACTTCTGGAACCCTTTGCATAAAACATTTTTAGAAACAAAATGCTGCTTGCAGCAAAGATAAAGTTTTCCATCATTTCATCATTTTATTTTATCATAAGCTGCTGCTCACTTTGTCCGTGTCCATCATGGCTAAACCTTCTGGGCTGACTGTTGGCCAAGACAGACTACCCCAGTGCATTGTAGCTCCCCCTGTCTGAACAAGACAGAGTTGCTTTTTAAGAGTTTTGCCTAATACGCTATTGGGATTGACATTTGGGCAAATCATCACCCCTTTTACTGTATATAGACTCAAATGCATTCTTTAGTGGTTTATCACAAAACTGGCTATAGGGTTTATAACTTGGAGAAAAAACACGATTGGTAGACACTCAAGATAATTAGAACCCCTCTGCACGTTTTATTGGGAGATAAATGCTTCACGTCATATCATCATCACTTAAATCCTTTGGCTTTTTCAAATTCATCAGTTTGAAATTCAGATTTTATCTACATTTTTACTTTATTTAAGTTTGTTTAGTTGTGAAATATTCAGGTTATAAAGTATATTTATGTTTAAACTATTGCATTAGCAGACTTTACAAAAACAGTGGTCCTGGTCAACTATTAACAATAGCTTCTTCAATATACCTAAATTAAAAGGTAAAAGTTGAACGGCAGAAAAGATGTTTTGGCTGAAATGTGAGTTAGAAGACAGATCTTATGAACTGGTTTTTCTTTGGAAAAAGCCGAGGGTCGCGTTTCACTCTTTGTCACCAAAAAGTAAGAGGAAAGTAGTGCTTCTTTTTCACAGTCTTTGTTTGGTGCAGGAGGGTTAGAATTACAGCAGAGAGGTGATGGGATTTATGCTTAGTAGTTCCTGTATTTTCTTTTTTTCTGGCAGGTTTTTTCTTAAATTACTAGAGTAAATGTAATGATAGTTTGTGTCTTAAATAAACAAGCACACATTACCTCATTATGTGCCTTTTTTGGGGGAATCTATAGGAGCCAGTTCAGGTTCCTATAGATTCAGCAAATGATTTCCCACACAATGCAGTGTAACATTAGAGGTGTGAGGAGATTATGGTTCTGTGGAGGTTATTTAGCTGGTTTAGCAGATGAACAGGGAGGCAAGGCTGGGAAATTTCTACCCACTTTTTGTGGTGAAACGTTCTGCTGCTGTTTTGACCCGTAGCTGGTTGTCGAAATGGGGCTTGAAATAGAGGACACTGACCCTGCGTCAGGGTCAGACATATTAGTTTACAGAAGCTGAGCTGCAGCTGTGCTACACAAGGCAACAGAAATGACAAAATCAGCTGCTTATTTTGTTGTACTTTGAGTTTATATTAATTAGTACAGTATCAAGCTTTTCCTGTTTTTCTTTGTCTCATTTTAAATCCAAACTGCTTATTTACTATTACTATGTTAAATCCTCCAACTTGTATTTCACTCATTCACTGAAGCTTTTGAAAGAAAGGACACCATCTCAGCAGGGATGTTGTCATGGTTGCATTCAAGGTAAATGTTTTGTCACTTCCATGTACAAGTTCCTCCCACAGCTAATCTGAATGGAACAGCCATGGCTGTGGTCATGTGTTCTAACAAGGTGTTGGGTTTCCTATACTTCTAAATTGTACAGTGAAACAGACCATTTGCAAGTGTGGCCAAAAGTCTATAGAACAAATGACTCGTTAAATTAGCACCTAATACTCCATTCATTAGCAACCTGTTAGCATAAGTGGAATGCCTTTGATGGTGTTAGCTTTTTTTGAGAGCGAGTGGCTCCTTTGTAGCTGCCCGTCTGAAAATGAATATCACACATTCCATGACCCATAAGTTATGCATAGCTACAAAGCTATATTAGAAACCTATGAGGGACCAAGCATAATGAGTTGCTTAACGCTTTAAGTATTGCATGTTTTGGATGTTTAGTAAGTGATATCAGTAACCCTCTTAGGCTAAGCTAGACTTTGGGCCAGCCCTTGGGGCTCATATGAAGTGCTTAGCGCTCGTTTGGAGCTTTGTCGCCCCTCGCCCTGTTGCCAGCATGGCCCAAGCCCCTCTGGCTGAGAGACGAAACTAGATCTCACTGATTACCACCAACTAGGGAGCAGTGACTTCACATACAAAATCACACTGCGATTGTGGCACACATCCATTTTCACATTCCCTCCCCACCCCGCTTTCAATCAATGCAGCCCAACCAGTGGTCCTTTTTCCCGCCGTCCACTCCCATCTAACAGCCACCATCGCCCCTCCACCACCCTGGACTTTTTTTTCTCTCTCTCTGTTCTTTCTCTACACTTACTAAGGTTGCCAGGCAGCAGAGAAAAGATCTCACACAAACACCCACCCTGCTATGCCTCTGAGGGTTTTCCGGATGTCCTTGTTTACATCATGGGGTGTGCAGGTTGCAGAAAAGCCGACTCAGAGCCTCTCTGACTAACTCTCTCTAAGCCTTGTGCAAAAGCCCATCTATCTGATATCCTTGCTTGTATGTAGTCCTAGTAAAATGTTCATTGCTTTGGATGTGAATATCTAAACAGGATCACAATATCTTTTAATCTCACCTGGTACAAAAATTTACCTAAGGTGTTTAAAAGTAATTTTTCTAGATTGATAATCCCAACATTGCCTGCCACTGATATTTGTGATGGTTGTCGACTGTTGCAAGGCTCCCTGTTCCCTCAGTGTGCCAAACGGATCGATTGGTTTAGTCTGCTCCTCCCTCCAACTTTGATGTTACCATTGATTGTTCTCATCTGCCCCTGAACTCAAAGGTTAGAGAAGTGGAGCTTCACTTCTGGATTGCTTTGACCTTCGCTCTGCACATGCTCAGTGGGTTCTCAAAGCTCAGAGCCAAAGAGAGGCAGGCCCGTGGGTGCGTGGCAGACAGACAACACTGCTTTTATTTATTTATTTTTTTAACTCACCCAGCGAGGGTGATGTATATGTGATTGATTTTTTTCCCTCTCTGTGCCATGTTTCTGCTGCAGTGCGCTAAGCAGGACTGAGTCCAGGCTTGATCAATGCATTGTTTTTCTTTTTCAATCACACTTGAGTGAGCTGAAGACACGAAAGGTTACCCAGGTGAGGGTTGGCAGGGATGGAAGAGAAGCAGGGCTTACAGAGGACTCCATAGATGTTTGTGTGCATATGGGATAGTGTAGGTGGCAAAGCGGAGTTGAGAAACTTTGTTGTCTTACTAACATATTTTCCACATTCTTTCTTTGCTTTTTTATCATTCTAGTTACCTTGATGTGACTCCTGTTCTTGAAGTAAATAACATATTGATACCAACACTCCTGTTTGGGAACAACATTCTCTTTCTCCTTTTGTGTAACTTCAAAATACTTCAGTCATAAACAGTCAAAACCTCTGTTTGCCTACTAAGTTTGTGTATATTTTAGAAATCAAGCCAACAATCTCCTGCACATTCAATCTTTCAAAGTTAAACCGCTGTCTCAAAACCAAATAATTCATTGTCTAGAAATCAATGCAAGTAGCATAAAGAGTCTAAGATTAAATGGATCTCCCATTATCAATGGTGAAAAAAAAATCTTTCTGTCAGTTTCGTTCTTTTTTAAGAACCACCATTACAGGTTGGAAAAGTCTGAGACGTATTGATGTAGTGATTTTCGTTTTCCAGGAGTGTACAAAGGAAGAGAGGAAAATTTGAGCAAGAAACAAATGTTTGAGTTCTAAATTTTTTTCCTTTCTTTATTTTCAAAGGTCAAAATTCTAATTATGCTTAATAAGAGCCAATTGTTTTCCCATTGATTCAAATTTAAATTTAGTTCTTTGTTTTAATTCCAATCAGGGTTTTTGTTTGCTGGCTTTTTAGAGATACCATACTGAGGAACTGAAAAGTGCCGTTTTACAATTTTTTCAGTATTTTTATGAAATATAGTTACTACTTTTGAAACTGCACATTAAAGAAACTGCATTGAATCTATGATTCATCTTTTCAAGTCTAAGAGATATAATTTTAAAATAGACCTAATCTTAATTTGTCCAGACACCATGGAAGTTAAATGGCCTCAAACTATGAAAAATGGAAGCAGATTTTAGAAATTTGTTGTTCCATTACCACTGCTAAAAGCAGTATTAATAACTACTATGTAGACAGATGTAAGATAAACATTTTGTTCTCAAATATTTATAAAATGCAAAATCTCCTGAAAGGAAGTTGAAGACTTACGCTATGTTTTCACTGCAGGCCTTAATGCTCAATTACGATGTTTTTGTGAAATCGAAATTTTTTGCGTTCCGTTCATATTTCCAAATATATGTGACTTGTATGCGATCTCTATGCGCATGCAGGACACTTAGGTTGTGTGAACTGCATTCACACAACCTAAGTGTCCTGCATGCCCAGTAGAGGACGCAATGACATCACAAGCAAGCGTGTTCCGTGTTTACGGAAGTAAACAAGGATGGTAGGGCTGGAGCGCATCTAGTGATCTTTCCTAACCTTGTAACCTTTCAAGATGGTTAAACATAAATACTGCTCTCCGCGTCGTCCGCCCTGGTTGTTGTTTTTCTTGCTTCTTCTGCACAGCAAGACGTAGAATAATGACCTTTAATCAGTCTTAATGATGTTCAGGTCAGATGAAAGCGACCTGGCTGTTCAGACACAGGTTGAATTTGAAAAGTATGTATCGGATTTAGGGCAACAAAGCCAAGTGGCTTGGGTCGTATTTAATAAAATCGGATCTGTGTTATTCAGACTGTCATGAAAAGATCAGATACAGTTTGCATATGGGCAAAACAATCGGAATTGGGTAACTTCAGGCTGCAGTGTGAACGTAGCCTAAGAGTCATTTTACTTGAGAGAATTACCCAAGACTGAAGTCCAAGGATCTGTTAAGTCTGGGCATACATCAGTGCAGACTGCTTATGGTGTTCTAAGTAAAAGCACTGTTACAAACCACAACATGTGTTTTTACCAAAAATTATTCAACTAGTTCTTTAAGGAGGCTGCTAGTAATATCTACTCCATCCTCAAAAGATCCATCCTCGAAAGACTAGATGCTATAGTATGAGTAGGAAAAATACCAACTTAGCATCTCTTAATTCTAATTTGCATCAGCAGAAACCCAAGCCTTCATATCAGAAAAAAAGCATCAGTAATATTACAACAACCTCAGGTGTTTCTAAAAACAAGACTGAATGGTGGGTGGAAGTAGCCTACCCTAAAGGGATGAAGAACATTACGTAGTCCTGAATTATCTCTAAGTAAAACTTCCCTAAACCCTGTACCCAAACACCTAGTCATTTAGGAAAAAAGATAAGTATCTGTGGGAGTAGAAGAGCTCTCCTGTAAAGCTGGATGTCTAGAGGGGATGCGGATGTGGCGGGCAGGCAGCTTTATCTGGTTTGTATTGGGAGGGAGCATAGGATTTGACCAGAGGGTTTCAAATGTCATGGCAGATTCTTTCAGGGCAAATTACAGGGTTTAACCTCTCTTGTCCCAAAGAATAGCTGCGTTCTGATTTAACTTCCTTGACAGACACTCGAGCAACGTGCTAAACAACACAATTGGTTGGGGGGGGGCACTTGACTTGGAAGACACATTACCTCCTCTTAGGCAGTCGAGGGCCCTTCAGGACCTTGTTCACTACGGTCCGTCGGTGGCCTTTCTTGTTGATTCTGCTGAGAGCTTGGAAGTGTGGCCCCTTCACTGTATGCTGGTGTAAAGGGAGGCTTACATGAGTGTCCCTCATTAACCCCTTAGTGTTATTGTGCATTGAGTAAAGAGAGGCTTTGCTGTGAAATGGCTAAACAAGCTGATTGTAACAACTCTGGCATTGTTAATTTTTGAAGAAATTACTATCTGGGTATTTATTGTCCTTTAGTCCCAGATCACACACATTTCCCTCCTTTCTTTCATTTTCAGGGTTTTTATTTTATTATTGTTATATTTCCATAAAATCTGAAACACTTGTGTGCCTCTGGTTTTATTCCTGCGAGGTCTAACAGACCTAAAGCTCTGTGAAGCATTTAGTAACAAGGTAGCAGATTTCCTCGATGCTGCCAGTGTTAAAGGGAGTGCTGAAGCATCTAATGCAATTTCAACCTAACATGGCTCTCTATGAATAAGCACCACTGGCGTCTACCACCTACTGTATGCTGATCTACTGTATGGCTACTGGTTTTGCTCTGACACTCCATTTCTCTCTCTCTCTCTGCCTCTCTCCTAGCGATTGCATTTGCCTCCGGACTTGTCCGAGACAGTGAGTCGTGTCAGCAGGGGGGAGCTTGCAGGAGTAGCTTCTGCCTGTGGCTCCAGTGCTTCTGGCAACAAAAACCTGGACTTTTGACAGGAAACCAAAGACTGGAATGGTGTGGCCGTTGCCCTCTTTGCAGCGGCGTCAGGGGTGTTGCATCGTTCAGGTGATGTCAACCACAATCAAGCAGCAAGCTGTTACCACCTGCCAACCAACCCAGCGAGAGGTGAAGATCTAAACATCAACAGCTTCTCTGGTCATCATAAACCATCATTTGCAGTCATTTTCATGTAAATCTATTTAGTTGTCATAATTTTGTTTAAATATTAAGGCGCAGTCCTTCAAACTGTCAGAAGGTTTCATTAAAAGTTAACTTTATTTTTTTTTTCTCTTTTGTTACCCATACAAATAAAACATTTGTGAACCTAGCTGGATTCAGGGTTGGAGAATTATTTAACATTTGCTACGTTTAGTTTATTTTTTTTGTCTCTGCCTACATTGTAATCATGAAATATTTTACAGCCTTTACTGATTCTCCGTCTTGGGAGCCGCTGAATAATTTATCTTTGTTCTTGGCTTTTCTTTATAAACAAGAGGCATCTCCTGCACATCTCCACCATTTACATCATTCTGCAAATACAATTTACGTTCCGGGATGTTACAGTGCGCTCTTGTGAAATAAATTAAAGAAGAGAAAAACTATGCAAAACTCAACTCATTCACACTTGGATTTTAGTTAGTCTCTGAGGGAATGTCTTGAATGCAGCTCACTGGTTGCCCTAAGTGGTAGCAGGTCCATATAGAAAGGCCCACAGACGGATGTGGTGAGTGGCAAAAAACTGGATTTGTGGGTTGATTTTACACCTGGTTTAGCTGCTTTGCAATCACAAGCCCAAGAGAACAAATTAGGTCAGATGGTGAAGAAATCAACATGTTGAATGAAATGTATTAGGGATGTTTGTAACAGAACGATGAAATGTCACAAGATTTTGAAAGTAAAATAGATCGATACCGCGTTTTTAAAAATCTATTTGATATTAGCATATGGAAGTATATTTGAGTATATTGTTTTTCAAAGTGTCAGAAATGGATAACAAAACTGCTATTTTCAATGACTACTTATTTTTGTCCAGCTTTAACATCGGTATCGATATGGGTTATCGGCTACATGAGTTTTAAAATATCGGCATATCGGATATCGGCCAAAATCCCAATATCGTGCATCCCTAAAATGTATAATTTGTGTTTTTTTGTGTTAGAAGCTGATGCCACTTTGAATGTTTTTACCTGTTGTAACCTGACAGGAATGGTAACCGCTTGCAGCATGTATTCAGAGCAGGTCGTGGAGACATGTCTTTTTTATAGGTGAATAAAACCTTGTGTTGTGAAGTGAAACACAGCTCCCCTAACTTACTGATATTTCATTATTGACATATTTAGGACACGTGTTTAAAGTGGATTAAAGGTGAATAGATTCATTTTGCCATGTGTTTATAATGGATAGATATACTTGGATAGATGAGTATCTGTTTTACAGAAAAATGATCAATGTATACAATGTATATATTCTTATTTTCAAAACATCAACAGAGATTTTATTGTCCATCTACCAAAATAATCAATCAATTTATTTTATCTTAGTTGGTGATGATTTGACCTTTATCCTAAAGATTGTTTGACACCACTGTAAGAAGACAGCTCACCTTCTGGGGTTATAGTTCATGTTTTAGATAATTTAGTATTTTTAGATTTGTTTTCTTTAAATGTATATTTAAACATATATTTTCACATACAAACACTCACACAGAAGACAAGCAACAATGAAAGTCTTACTGAAATAAGAACTGTAGCCATTGGCGCTCAGGCATCAGTGGAAGACGTTAGCATAAAAAAATATGATGTAATGACGATGAGCAGATGAATTTACGTCTCTCACTGGTGGTGGAATGGAGGCCGAAGGAGGAAGGGGAGCCTGATGGAAACGAGGATGATGGTGGAAGAGGGTTGCAGCTTTCTGGAGCTCAGAGACAATGACAGAACAGTCCCTTTTTTTAAAGCAGAGTCCTAGATGATGATTAGCCATGGCGGAGACCTGCACTGGGCTGATTGGCTTGCAACAGTGCAGCATCAGAGGGCCACTGGATGAGAGGTGAGCTGAGTTAATTCTTCCAATCCTGAATATTTGCTTAAGCTGCATTTCCTGTAGGGTTTGGAGAATTACCATTAAACTGTATGATTAGGATCCCAACTTTCAGGGCCGGCTCCACACACTCCTTACACTAATAGGCTCTAATTGTGGCCCCCTCCTCCTGACAGAACTGGGGTAACAGTCAAGTTTTTTAGGTCATCATGCTACACTTTTCAGCTCTGTCCATGCATGTTCTGTGTGATCAAAGCTTTTTTTTATGGCTACTTCAAAATGTGAAGTTACTCTTCTTAATGTTTTGGTTGAAAGTTAATCTTCAATGTCTTTTTATATATATCATTTATATATATATATATTAACTAACTAATAAGCACTATTATTTTTGCTTATCGATTAATCTGTCCCTTATTTTGTTGATTATCGATTAATAATCAGATAGGAAAAGGTTGTTTAAAGAAGATTTTTTTACAGATTTAAACCAGGTGAAACTTAAACGTTTCAACTTTAGGAGTTCTGGATAGAGCATATTGACAGACGAAAACGTTTTTTTTATCTTAAATGCAAAATATTTTTAAATTTTTACTATTTTCATAGTTACTGCTCTGAGAGAGTTGCTCTGTCAGCTAAAGGCATGTTTTAGAGTCTCTATACTCCAGTTAACGATTAATTGATTACTAAATTAATTGACGATAATCAATTGATCAAGATTATTCTGATTAATTGTTTCAGCCCTAAGTTTGACAGTACATCTGTTCCTCATGATGCAGTTTTATTTTGTTAAGTGCATCGATCCTTTATATAATCAAATATTCCCACAACAGGATACCGCCACCTCTGTGCTTCATAGTTGGGATTGTGTTCTCAGGACAAAATCTGGATTTAATTTTTTTAGATTATGTCTCTTACATTGGACATGCACCTTTGGTGACAATGTCAGACCCCTCCATGATTTTAAAGTGGGAGAACTTTCAAAATAGCAATCAAATACTTATTTTCCTCACTGTATATAATAGATATGTTTTAAAAACACCACTTTTTTACAACTTAACATGGTGTAATCTTTTGAGAGTGCCGATGTAATTTCTAACTGAAAAATCTTCTTAGGAAAAACTATTAAAATTTGTTTTTTTAGCTTAGCTGTAACTCTTCTTTAGGTATCGTTAAGGAAAATAGAAAACATACTAAATTTAAATTAAAGACTCATGTACAGCATACGCTTCTTTGATGAGCTATCTATTAAAATAAAACAGTAAAAATGCTAAAACAGGGACTATACAACTGAGAAAGCTGAGATGAGAAGTGCTACTTCATCCTTACAGCAGCTTTTTCACATCCTTTTAATTCTGAACCAAAGCCAAATATGTTTCCCTGTTGTTTTAATTCACTTTCATTATTGAAAACTAAACTAAATGTTTATAAAATAATTGTTTTGGTGCAGCAGATCTATATCTTACAGTGTATATGACAGAAAACATAACTGTATTAGCTGTCTCAGTCTCACTGTTCTTGCGGAAATGAGGCTAAGTGCAGTCTCATAGACAGGATAAAGCTTTCAGTGCCAGCTTCTGATCTCCGCTGTGTGAACTTTCATTAACATCTCTCAGAATCAACCCATCTCAATAAAAAATAGATCTGGAAACTCAAAATGTGTAAGAACATTTTTCAAAGACACTAACTGACTTTAAAGTTAGTGAAAATTACATTTAAACCACTTCATTCTTGCATTATTTAGATTTTCACTAATTGCCCCCTTGCATTTAAATCCATCTTACATATCTGTCTCTTTCTCTCCTTCTCTCCACACATGAAAACCCTGCTCCTCTATTAGTTAGATAAAGTGGATTAAATAAATAGAGAAATGGCATATCCTCTAAAAAATCTGATTAATCTCCAATCCTCTAACTTGGAAGTGGACCATTAAATAAAGAGGAAGACGTGTAAATTCTATTAATCACTTCAGCAGGCTGTTTGGTGCTGTGAATGTTACCTGACCCTGCTCCTTTCCAGATTATCTTTGCGTTATTGAGATGCTTGCACACACTCTTTTAAATCCACACATCCATACACGGCCCCCCTCCCCCCCACTGATGGAGCAAGTGAAGCAAAATAACTCACTCTGCCACACAATCGCTTCTCTGCCTCGCTCCAGGCTCCGACTGCTATCTTTTCCCAACTTTTTTCTCTCTCCTCCCTTCTCTGTATTTTTTCCATAGCCATCTTAACTCCACTAAAACAAGAGCCAGCAATGGTGAATTGCTTGACCTTTCTCATTGTGCGCTGGTGTTTTGTTGTGTGGTCTGTGTCGACTCAGCTCAGCCCCATACATCAGGAGAGGTTTGTTATTCTGGACACCTTTGTTTCGGTGAGAATTTGAGATTTCACTGTGTGCAAAAAAGCTGCCTCACTAGGAATGATAGAACATGCAGTAATCACTCATTCTTCAATATGCACCAAGAAAAATGGTAATAAAAAAAAGCTTTCTTTAAGACACAGCGTGTTTTATCTCAGAAGCAATGCTCAGACGTAAACCCCGGTATGTGTCCATGTTCTACGCACACACCAAAAATAAAAATGCAGAACTCAAATAGCATGATGACAGATGATGCTAGAAAAACAAAACAAACCCCATCCCATGGTCTTTTAATTATAAATAAGGACTGCGGGGCTTTTGACTGCAGTCTTCGAAGCCTATGTAGTTGAACAAAACGTGTTCACAAAATTTTGCAACACAAGAGTAAAATCTAAGAAAGAAGGGAGGAGAATGAAAAGATTGTGTTCTAGATGAAATACAAAGGCTTTGGTCTGTTTTACAATCAACAATGATTAGATCTGATATGTACTTGTAAACAACTGCCAAACACTTAAGTTTAAAACTCTGTCAAGCAATGTTTAATCATAATTATAGGAATTAAATATTTCTAGTTGCACATTTTTGACCATAGGACACTATATTACAACTATACCTAAGAGACAAATTGTACCTGACCCTAAAGAAATGTAGTTCATGATGCATGGAACATTTATAGAATATTCTTGGGGATGTTGACTGAAATCGACTGAAATCGACTTTTATTGGAGAAATCTTTCTGGAAGATTTCCAAAAAAAAGGGAAGACAAGTACTTTACATTTGGACATTAACAAACTGGAATATATCGAAGACGCAGTCAACCATTTACAGAATACAGGTGTTGGGGCGGAGGGGTATGTTTTCGTGAAGGTTTTTTTTTTTTCTTTTTTTTTGCGGCACCTGTTTTCCACATGTAATGTTCTTGGTGTAATCTTAAGAATCAATCCAGCCAAAGAAGCAGGAGGTCCGACATGTGTTGCAGGATGCGTCTTCTCTGCACGCTTGGAGCTGCTGATAGGATCCCAATCTAATAAATGCAAGGCCCCATATCAGAGAGGCCACCACAGCCTCAGTGGGTGGATTGACTTAGAGTTTCCCTCCTCTAAATATCCATTTGTAACAAATAAGATCAATAAATAGTTGGGGTGGGTTTTCTCTCACAGTAAGTCTTCCTTCCAGCTTTTTTCATCTATAATGATATGCATCCAGAGGCCATGCAAAAGGCTGGTAGAAAGTCTCGATATAAGCAGATTAGAAGATAGTCATGGCAGATTCTCTCAGCTTCCTCCTTAGCAAAAGAAAAAAGCAAAACCAACATGGTTTTCTAGCAGTCCATCTATCAGTACTTGATCTTGTTTTTCTTTTTTTTCATATTAACATAGAAATGGCCATTTACAAAGACATCAGAGAAAAAAAGGGGGAACATGACTGAAGCTGGAAATAGAAAAAGAACGGATAAGTTTTTGTTCCATAAAAATTTTAACACCGGGCACTTTACAGAGGTCCATTTTTTCTCTCTCTCTTTCCACTGTTGGTCTCTCTTCCAAGTCCGGGTTTGAATGTGCCTGGAGTTACACAACAGCACACTGTCCCAGCAGGGGGAAACAAAGCCCAGGCGTCCCAAGGCTCTCCCAGAGTCCCTCTCCTTCTTTCCTCTTCCTCAACCCTCTCGTGCTTTTTTCCCCCCACTCTCCTGTGCTGTGTATGTGTGAGGAGCACTGCCGGAGGGCGATGGTGGAGTGGGTGCTTACAGGGTGAAGTAGCTCTTCTCTCTACTGTAGTCTTGACCAGTACTGAGACATGTCAGGCTCACTCCCTGGGACTTGGACAGGGACAGACACTCCAGGAGAGATGAGTCCTGCAGAAACAAAAATCAAGAAATTAAAAAAAAGAAATCCATCTGCAAAGAAGTGAAGCAAGAGATATCTGGAGTTCGAAAACAGATGAATGGAGAGTTGACACCAGGAGGGAGTGCTGTACTTTAAAAGCTTGTAAAAATGAGTGGACAAGCATGGGGTGGGAGGGGGGCTGCGGTGAGTCACAATGCTCTGCACACGGCTGCTCTGTGAAACGTTTGCAAGCTCGATAAATTGAGGCCATGGCGATGGCATTTAAACAGAGAGAGTACAACAGCAAATGAATCAAATTAATTAGCAATTTAGCACAGAGGAAATGCGGTTATGCATGATTAACTCTTCATGACTATAACCAGTATGTATGGCACTCTGAAACAGCACCCTAATGGGGTGGAACTAAACTATGTGTTTGAGTCGTGGGGCTGACATGATGGCCCAGTGGCAGTGAAATGAACAGAGCCCCACTGCAGCTCCAAGAGAGAAAATGATATCAGATAGACCCTGAGACGTCTAAACGATGGAAGTCTCTCAGACAGGATGGGAAGGTAAAGCCGCAGCGAAACATCATGAATCAGAGACGGCTATGCAGTACCCCCTAATTACAGGAGAGGTGGCAGATATTTCACAGTGCTACAATTAGCTCCCATAAGGATGTTGGTAAACAATGAATTTTCTGCCTACCTGTTGAGGTGGTACCAGAAGTGGTCATTGATTGGCTGTTCATATGTGCCTGCATATGAGGGGGCGTGTATGTTTCGTAGCTCCGCCCATTCACAGGCGGACTGGTAGGCAGCATGCAGGAGTAAGAGGAGGTCTGGCTGGGCTATAAAACGAGGAAAAAATTATTTATTAGCTTAGCCAACCATATTTTCAGCTTAGAAGTCTCTAATAGCTTTTTTATGCTGCAATTTATTAGATTTCCCTGTCATAAAAGTCTTTCTTTATTGCTTCTGTTCTTTTTAAGACTTTGAGGGAGTCTGTTTTGGACTTACTTTGGGTGGGTTTGCTTTCACAATGGAAATAAACTAAATAATCTCAAAATCAAACTGGGTCTTTACTTACTTGCATAGGTAGATTGTTGGCCATGGTGAAGCTGGGCATGGGAGGCAACGCACTGTAGGTGTTTGTAAGTGCAGAGTCAGGCCTTCCAAGCATTGACCCCGAGGTGAAAGACACTGTAAGGGGATTAAGAGGAAAAATGGGTGAAAAAAAAAAACAGAAATTGTGCTCAAACACATGCTGCTCTATGGTCATGAGAGCTCATCTCATTTGTGTTCTTATTCTGACATGCTGATGGGCCCAGAAAGATACTGTAGAGCTTCTCAGGTGACTGACTTGTGGGCCTGAGCTCCAGCTTTGTCGGTGTGCCCTCCTGCCTTATTCTGCAATTATGCAGAAAGTCAGCTGTGAGATTTTACTCATTCATGCATTAAAAAGAGAAGCATGGCTTTTCTTCAAGTGTACTAGAGCGCACAGCCTCTTTTATTATATCAGTCCACACAGACTGAGCGTCATGTTACCGTTTAGTGATATTTCAAACAGATTTTGCCTGATTTCAGATGGTTAAACGTGTCGCTGACTGTAGATGTTTAATGACTTTTATTTGAGGAGAGTGAGCTAGAATGTCACTAAGCATAAATATCAATATGCAGATTTAGACAGAAATACATTTTTTAATATAGTTGCTTTGAATTGAAGTTATTCTAAAATTTGATTCTGCAAAACAGGATTTTTCTACTTTTTTTCTATGTTGTGATTTAGAGTTGGAGATGCAATATTATGAAAAAAAAAAAACGTCTTTGCTCCTTATGAATTCTTCTCACTCTCTCAGAGCTTTTGAAAATTTTAAAGCATGTACATTTAAGATGCTTTGTTATTCTATGGTTTAAATTTTTTGCAAAGAAAAAATAAATCAGGAATTTTAACCACAAGTCAAAGTTGAATCTGTGTGTTGATCATTCTAAAAATTAAAAAACTATTAAATGTTATCTTTTTTTTAAGTTTAATTTTGAAGGTTTGGTTTTATTAGGCCTACCCGGTGTGGTGGGCTGCGGGATGGCCTGGTAGACGCTGGTGCTGAAGCTGCTGCTGATGGGAATGTGACTGGAGGAGTTATTGGCCTGTCGGCGCTGGTTCCGCAGCTTCTCCTCTCGCCTCCATTTTGCTCTTCTGTTTGAGAACCATACCTTTAATACAAAATTAGAAAACGGAAGGAAATGTATTATTTTTAATATACATATATAAATATTTACCATTCGGAGATTTCAGTAAATAATTTGTTCTGAAAGCTTTCAGTAGTGAATGAAAACAAAGCATAGGCCCAGACACTCACTTGTATTCTTGCTTCTGGCAGGTCGATTTTTGCCGCTAGTCTTTCCCGTGCAAAAACATCTGGATAATGCGTTCTTTCAAACTCTGCAATGAAGAGCAGAGTCAAGCACTAACGTGAGTAATTATTGCAAAGATGTATGGTTATTTTTTGCGATATTATTACAACACATTTCCATCCAAAGTGCAAAAAAGCTCCCTTTTTTTCTCCCCTCAGACTACTATTCCCTTATGATCGGGATTATTTTCCCTTTTATTGTTTTATACGATCGGATAAAATAACCGACTTGTTTTCGCACCTTTCTCCAGCGCCTCGATCTGCTCTTGCGTAAAAGACGTGCGGTTTCTCTGCAGCTTCCTCTTGAGCTGCAGGCGCATCTGCGTCTCCTCCGAATCCTCCCCGTTCGAGCTGATGGAGTTGGTGTTTTCTCCTGCGCCGTCCTGTTGTTGGCAGCCATCTGAGAGAAGATGAGAGGGGAGGGGAATCAACGTTAATGGAAATATACATTAATTGAATCCAATTGAATAATTAATGATGGTGTTGCATGAGTCTGCAGCTAATTGTACAGAACGCTGTGCTACATAATTAATTAAACCCCCTTTCCCCAACCATCATGGTTAATTTCATTGAAAATTGGAGGAATTATTGCAATTTTCTCCTAGTGTTGCGATTTTATTGAGGCCCTCCTCAGTAATCTAGGAACTGTGAGGAGAGTTAGTGTAAAAAAAAAAAAAATAAAAAAGTGTTTATAAAATATTGTGGGAAAAACAGGATAGCCCTGTGCACTTATCGCATCCCAACAATGAATGTGTTCTCAAAAGGTTAAGAGAAATGTGTCAAGATGTGGCCACCCTCTTTTCAGGGGCTATGAAATGTATTAAAACCCCAAACTCTGCAGTCCCCCCTCCCTCCCCACTTCATCCCCTCTGTTTTCTAGGACAGAGCATTGCTTCAATGGTCGCTCCCATATGGGCGTTGGTAAAGCCATTGAGGTGACCACCAACTTTTGAAAAGGAGAAGACGCTTTTCAGAATGATACAATGCCTCCAGGAGTAAGGGGGACCATTATACTATGGACACAGCCAGGGACGTGCACTCGGTGGGTGTAATATATGGAAGGAGGAGGTGGAGAGGGGTGACAAAAGGATCCCCTCTCTGTGGAGGCGCGCAGGCTATAGTGATCTGGCATTGTGCATATGAGGATCCCAGTCAACAGAGCTTTGAGTCCAGTGTGTTAACCCTTATCCACTACCATCATTAATCACGTCCCCCGGCCAGCTACACGCCAGTCAGGATTTCTGTCTTCAATTGGAAACAAATGAGTGAGGAGAGAGCATGCAACCCCCTGAACAACCCGAAATAGGGCCAATCTATTCACTGCCCCTGCTTGTCCGCGGTGGGCCCTAAAGGCCCCTTCAGTTGCAGGGCAAGGCTTATCGACTAATGTCTGTCTTGTTGTTGGACATCATTATCACACCGAGAAGTTAATGCGAAATTAAGCAGCGGGTGCGCCACTGGAGGAAGGTTTATGTAATATCTCAACGATGCGCATCCCTGGCGTAAAGTCATGCGTCTTTTTGCAGCCATGCTGGAACATTTGGATCCTGCAAACCCCGTCACATGAAACATGTTTCATTTTTGTAAATAATTCCAGATCATCTTGGAAAAGTTGAGGGTTTTTGAATGACTCTGATTATGTAAAAATGTCAGAGATAAATGCTGCATAATAAACAAGGTATTCATCTATGGTTTGCGTCCGCGCTATTTGGGTCTTCGCTCCGGATAATCCACCAAAAAAGAAGCGAATGTGCAGCTATTATTCGTCTGCCAGACCCACTGACGCTCGGATGGGATTTTGTTTTCTTTCTAAAAGCGCTGGGAAATAAACTCATTCTTTAGTATAGCGGTGTCTCAACCAGTCAGGCGGAAAAGCAGCCGCAGAAGAGGAAGAAAAAAAAAGGAGATACTGAACCAATTGCGGCACCTTTCAGCTGCTGAGACTGGATCAAAACACTCTTGAGAAACCGCTTAAAACTGAAAGAGAAAGTGAGAAACTAAATCCTATAGATGGGATTTAGAGCCATATACGCAGCGAAGGAGAAGGTGAAAAGGATGAAAGGGAGAGATCGGAGCGGAGGTTTTTATTCCTTAGTCTTTGGTATATAGAGCTGTCTTCTGTTTGGGGCCCCTGTCACTCTCCATGTAACCTTTTTATGTCTTTCGTCCGCTTGACTGATGGAGAACATATTTCAGATCCCCTGAGACAAGCTTATGAAATGCAAATAAATAATGACCATAACATGTATAATAATAATAATAATAATAATAATAATAATAAT
>NW_015150458.1:1999293-2016809 GCF_000732505.1 Cyprinodon variegatus | reverse complement strand
TTATTATTATTATTATTATTATTTTATTCTTTTTGTAGATGAATTACACATAAAAAAAATAATCATCATATTGATATTAACAATGTTCATTTTTCCTTAGATTTCCTTTGCGTTTCCTGAATTCCAAACGTCGTTGTTTTGTGGTGTGCGTAAATAAAAAAAAAAAATAAAAAAAACATTTTCGCTTAATTCGTTTTGGGGTTTAAAAGAAATAAACTAGGGTCTGTGCATGAAGTTAGGCCTGTGAGGTGTGGGCCCTCAGAGCCCTCTGCAGTGGAACATTTCCACAGCAGCGCTACAGTCTATCTACACGCTTCTGCGTGTTGCCATAATGAGACACAAAGCCCCCCTCTAATGAGCAATTACACATAGTGCAGCCCGTTCCCATAACCAATCATTGCGTGTGAAGGCAAACATTCCTTTGTGCTGGTATCAGCGGCTCTGCCTCCTCCTCTTCATCAGCAGCGAAGGGGAGGAAGTGCAGGCTGTTTGGTGGACACCTCTACTGAAAAGACAGGCCGCTGTCACGCACATCCTTGTCAGGGACACTAAAGGTATTCAGGCTGCATCCATAGCCTTCGGCTATTTCTATTGGATACACCCTTAATTGGGAGTCTTGTTAGGAGGAGACATCAAAAAGCAAACGTTACAGCGGTCGCTCTGCACTTAAATCATTATCACCAAGAAATAAAAACTGCCTCACAGCCCCATGCGTCAAGGTGTCTCCATAGCCACTGCGTGATAATGAGGCTCACCTTGGTTGGGCTGCCCTGGCACTGATGTTCCCGGGTACCAGCCTGGCCGGGTCCCCCAAGTTCCTGTCTGACCGTTGAGCATTCTCAGCTTGTCATACATGCCATCTGCGCCCATCTGTTGCTTTTCACTCGCCAGGTTGCGGAGGACTCTGTTTATTGATGACACCTGAATGACAAATGATCAAACTGAGGATTAGAATCAGAGGAGGAATTGGATCAATCAGTGTGTTACTGCAAAAAAAAAAAAAAAAATGTTCACTGAGTTCACAACATATGGGGGGTATAATCTTAAAATTTGCTTAGAGGGATTGAAGCGCAAAAACGGTCCTTCCCGGCGCATGTCAGGGGGGATCTCACACTGTACAGTCTGCCCTCCCCTCCACTTTGAAACGCAGTGTATTTAATAAGACTGAATGGATGGGTGCCCATCTCTTTTTCCTCCACTGCATGGGGGAAAAAACTCACTGTAGCAAATGAAATCATGCACACACACTCCTAGTCAACGCACTTACGCTGGGTATGTTGTCGTTGGTGCAGATCCCCTCCGACAGCAGCCGGTCGCGGATCTCCCAGGCGAAGATTGACGGACACTCCCGTTTGTACTGCGCGATTTTGGCGACAACCTCCGGAGTGGCGACGCGGGGCTTGCTGCCGCCTATCGCTCTCGGTCTGATGGAGCCAGTTTCATAATATCTGCCCAGGATCTTGCTCACGCAGCCATTGGACACCTGGACGGGGAACAAAAGACACAATTCACATACATTATTTATAACTATTAATGGAATATCTATGATGGCTCAAATAAGTTTCACCTTTTCACTGTCCAGCACTTGGACTTCATCATGGGTCTACAAACACAGAAAATATGCCTTCAATTGTACATTAGGCATCTTTTCTATCAAAGAGCAGGCAGATTACTTTCCTTTTTCCCCCTTGCGCTCTAATTAAATTTGTTGTGAGAAAATTATATTTTTACTGCCTTGAAACTGTGAAAAAAATCGTTTTAAATGATCTTTCAGGGGCTGCTTCGTTTCTAGTTTGCTCCAAGAGATCATCATCAGACTGTGAATACAGTCTGTATTAAATATGTTTTATTCATACTTAAAAAAATAATAATAAACAGACAAACTAGAATCTCACCTGTAATATCCTGGAGATGTCGCAGGGTCGAGCGCCACTGTGAGCAAGTTCAACTATTTTCTGCCTGGTGGAATCCGGCAGCGGTCTGCCATTAACAAACACACCACCAAGCTGGTTTACGCCACTGTGACCTACATGGAGACAAACGCATCGGAGTCACCAAAGCGCAGAGCAGCACAGAAGCAGGTAACACTGTGATAAAGACTGGTGATTTTCATGTAATGGTGAGCAGGGTGACTTAAGCTGTTTAGGAGAACCGAGATACAGATGAAACATAAAGGCAGCATACAGTCAAACTGAAAGAAAACCTTTCCAATATAACGCGTAAAGAGCGCACTCCTCCCTCATAAAGCACAGTTATACAGCTGACACATGCAGAACAGGAGTCAAATGACAGCAGCGTCACACAAACCAAGCCAAAAACATCTTAATTAGCTATTTTATTATATAAGTTGTATTTAACGATCAATTACCTTGAAAAAAAAATGTTAACCAACCTTTTACAAAACCGGCAAACTTTTCCATCCTCTCACAAAGACCATCAAAGCCCATCAATAACAACCTTCAAATGATAATCGACTCCACTGACAATCTCAAAAATGAAAAAAATGCTTAAATTTTATTTTCTTAAACGGCATTATGAATTAAAAGTCGTTGAATCTGCAGTATATGCTGTAAAAATGCGCACAAAATATGCTGTAAAAAAGGCGCACAAAAGCAATAAGCAGTGGGATTCAAGCTCCATAAGCAGCGATTGTTTTCTTCTTATAAAGTCTAATTTCATATTTTGAAATTCCTCGTTAAACCTGCTTATTTTTGCAACGCTGTAAAGCAAAGAATAAACCCGCAAACCTGAAGCCAAATGGGAAAGCTGACTCCCCGGAGTGCCTGCGCTGCGCTGCGCTCTGATTCTCCGCTCCCTTCCCCTGCGCTGCCGCCCGGTGCATTGACTCCGGGAGCAGAGGCTCCTTAGCAATAAATAAGCTCCAAATATAGAAGAGGGGGAAATATGATGAGCCTGCCTGACATTTGTCTTTAAAATAAAGCTAGCTGCACGTCAAGTTTGAGCTTAATTTCTGGAAATGGGCGGAAGTCGCCTCGGATCATGCATGGGAGGCTAATTGAAAAGATCAGTTGGAGCACTTGTGGCAGGCATGTCACTTTATGACACCGCTCCGCTTTTGAAAATCGCATCGTCACGACAAATAGTAGCATGATAAAACGACCCTTTCTGTCTGCATTTGGATATCACTCAGACAAAATTGGACGCTACTCCTTTACCCTCGGAGGGAGACTTCCTTTTAAGGTGGCCGGGGGCTACGCGCGGTCACACAAACGAGGGCGCGCCTGGATTTTTAACATATTAAAAGTGACATGCATTTTTTTTCTTCCTCCCCCTTGTTTGTATTTGACAACAAATGCTCACAGCCACTGCAGTCCTGTTGTGTGCAGTCGGTGGGTGTCTTCACTCTGGTGTGCAACATCCACATGGCAATGAGTGCAGACTTTATATTATGAAGGGAGAAAAAAAAAACTTTTATACATGACTGGATGTAAACCTGTTTAACTGAGCAACACATCCCTCTTCGCCGCAACGTGTAATAATCTCCCAGCGTGGATCTGATTGATGGTAAATCCATTATCATCCCTCTTGCTCTTCAGTAATTCCAGGATTAAGTGGAATTAATGGACTTCTTACGCTGAAATTGGCCTATTCCACATTAAGCCGCGCTGCTTCTCCTCCACCACTGTATCACTTCTGATTTATACCCATCATATAAATCCTCCTGATCAATAAAGCCGTCAGATAAGGAATTCACATAAAAAAAAATCAAACTCCCCTCTCCCTGCTTCTGAGGTTAAGTCTTAATCATAGCGGCAATTCCCTGAAGTGGCCGCAGTCGATCTCGCCCGCTGGCGCTGATTACGCGCCCTAGTATTCTATTGCAAGTCGACAAATAGGAAAACATATGGTGTCAATTTGGACGCTCCCCACCATGTACACCCAGGAGTTATTAGCACAAAAGCCGACGAGGCCACCACGACCTTTAGACAACCCAAAGGGCCGGGCTCAGTGATATCTCCTCGGCAAATTCGCAGCAGACATCACACGCCAAGCCAGGGGAGCATCCCATTAACATCAATCCGCAGCAAAGCAGAAGCGCAAAGGCTGTTGTACACAGCTTTGATAAGGCCCCCATCATCTCTGCAATAGACCACTGGCAAAGCAAGCAAGGAAAAACACAATAATAATAGAATAAAAAAAAAATCCCACCACCGCGGCTACTTTCTCTCCTTATTTCCATGGGAATCAACAATCCACGTGGATTCAAATATGTTTTGTATCAAAATGCGCACAAATTACAGCACAGACATCGAGGTATATGGATTATAATATAATGAAATTATTCCACACACCTTCATCACAGATGTCATACACCTCTTGTCCAGCAGCAAGAGAGAAAATGTTTCATGTTTATCCTTTTAATGTTTCAACATACACACGCACACACACCAGAAATAAAACTTTTAACAACTTCATCTTTGCTTTTTTTTTTTTCTTTTACCTTTTACCCACAACAATATCATTTTTATTATTTATCCTGAGTCTCCACTGGTTAAAATAAGAGCTTTTGTTTCCTTCCTCCTCCTTTTCTAGTTCATGCTGTCTGTGCTGCAGGAATATATGGACTAATCTACATAAGACATTATTGCCATTCCCCGTGTTTCATGTGGGGCTCTCTTTTCTGCAGAGCTCATCTCGTATGCAGCCCTGGCAGCCAGCTCTAACGCTAATGCAGACGGCTGTGCAATTATTTAATACCAACTCAAGCAGAAACAAAAAATCTCCCTCTCGACCCACCACCTCCAACCCCCCCTTTCTCTCTCTGGAGAGTCACGGCTTTGATTAACTTGTTCAATCAGAACTTTGCCTATACATATTGTTGCAAAGACAGTTATAAGCTATAAGGGGAAAACATCTACTTCTAATTAAGGAGCAAAAATAGCAAATCATATGTATTCCCTGTTTGCAAGAATAAATATATTTTAGTTTGTGTTTTTTTTTTCTATTTCTCTTTTTAAAGAGCAAAAAAATGTCTGTGGGTGTCGCTTCCATGCCACCATATTAAAAAGCAGCGGCTGTAATGAGAATTTTCACATAAAAAAAAAATGGAGATACATGAAAAAAACTTACTGTTTTGCATCATCGAGGCTACGCCAGACTCCCACGTGGCTTGGTTGTGGTATTCTACGCATCACAAAGAAAACAACAAAACTGGTTAGTACAAGATTCAGTGATCTCCTATAAATATACTTTGCTTGTTTGTTCGTTTGTTTTACGTTTTAAATTATTTTAGCATTAAAATAAAATTTCGATTTTCTTTAGATTTGAATTTGACAGCTATCTCTTTGTTAAAGTAGATTTTTTCTTGTTGTTGTTTTCGTTTTTTTTTTTTTTGTTATTTTACATGTGCAAATGCAAAATTGTTTTTTTTTAACAACCTGATTGCATGTTTATATTTATATATATTCAGATATGTGGATTTAATTAAACTTGCCTGGGAAAAGAGTTGACTGTCCACTCTATAACAATTTAGACAATCATCTCCCGCTTTCACTACTTAATGTCTCCCTATAGGACAGAGCAGAACAACACATTAGGACAGCAGCAGCTACACTGATCTGCTCAAACCTACTAAATTCTGTGGCCAAATAAATGACTTATCATTGACGTGAAACAACATACATGTCAGCACCTGTCAAAATAAACACACGCTAACAACCAGTGGGGCTCTGCACTGCAAAAAACGATCTAGAAATGAGTAAAAATGTTTATTTACCCTTAATTTGAGCAAGTTAATTAGAAGATTTGCCAATGGAATTAGTATTTTTCACTCTTAAAATAAAATTATTTGATAATATGCACTTGAAATGAGACAATACAATAGTTTTTTTCTTATTTTAAATGTAACTTGTATTGTTCTATTGGCAAAGTATCTCTCTTTCCCCCTCAATTCAAGAAAAATGCACCTATTTTAAGCAAAAAATGAGTTAGATTTCTATTGTTTGCAGTGTAACTCTTTAACAGAACTTTTCCTCTCAGTGCTTCTATTTTGTGAAGGTTTTAAACAAAGAAATCAGGTTTTATCGTCCCAGCAAGAGGCCTTTAAACACCCCCTTAAATAAAAAAAAAGGGAAAAAAAAAAAAGAAAGAAAAACACTTAATGTAGGAACTGTACAGTGACACACGTTGTCTACCTCGCCTCTCTGCCCTGCAAAAGTCCAGAGCAGGAAGGGGGGGTACAGAGCTGTTGTACAAAGCCTGCTGCTCCCCATAACAATGCTGCACCCCCTCCTCTCTGTATACCTCCAACTCCGGGGTGAAAACTCGGCCTGCGCGACTAGAAACACGCAACTAAAACACACCAACAAGTTCAGATTAATACAAAGAGCCGGAGGCATGAATCCACCCCCTCCAGGAGCTTTCACACACACACACACACACACACCCCCTCCTCTCCCTCTCTCTCTTACACACACACACACACACACACACATAATAACCCCACTACCCCTCATGCTCCACTCTTATAGAGAAATAAAAAAATATATTTTGGCTATATAGTAAAATCAAAAGGTAATTTCTTCTTCTAAATACTTGGTGGTTGTTGGGTGCTGCTGGTGCGGTTTGTAAAGCGGGTTTCTAACGACACAAGAGCGCAGTGGGGCGCTCAATTGGAAAAGACAAATGCGGAAAAGAAGCTATTGAAAAAGATTGAGAGAGGAGGGGGGGACCGATAAAAAAAAGGGGGCCAGGCCGGGGAGAAGTCTGAAGTTTTCATTTTCCTCCTCCGTGCCTGGCTGTGTTGTGTTCAGAAAAAGGAAGAATGCAAAAGAAAGAAGGAGGTGTCTCTCATAGACATGCTTGTAAAGGCCGAGACAAGTTTGGGAAGACGCAAGCAGGGGCCGCCATTACTTTTAGATTATAGCATGTTTTAACAAATGAGCTGCTCTGTCATTAATCAAATGCAGATTCCTTCACACTGATACTCATCAATCAGCGTGCAAAACTGACGGAATATATAGACACACATTTTAACATGCAAGATAAAATAAATCCAACTTAAAGCTTGGATTTAAATTTGTTTTCAGGTTTTATATCACCCTATAAAAGCGACTGCATGGCTGTAGCGACTTCACTGGTAATAGAGCTGAGTAGTTAATCATTTATTTAAGGATGAAAGCGCAAAAGTTGTTGTTCCAGGGGTTAACTATTATCTAATCTGCATTTCTTTCACTAAAGTAATTCGGAACAACAATGTCTTTATTTTAAATGCCTTATTTTGTTTTCTGGATGCTGTCCTCTAAATATGCATGCAGGGCCTTGCACTGGTTCAACCTGACACCAAATATACAGAAAAATAGATCATATTAGATTATTTGAAATAATTGTCCTGTTAATGGTGCAAAAAAATTAATGAAATTAATCGGATATTAAAATGCAGGCATGATTTTATTTTTTTCTTCTTTTAGTTAATTTGTTTTATAATCACAAATGCGCTAGTAAATCACATAAAAGCACATCTTTAAAATAAATCTTAGAATTTAATTTTGGCATATATTTTTTAAGAAAGACAACAGCAGTCGATGACCTGTTTTAAAATCCCTAAAATTGTTTTGGAAAACTCTCTGATATTGTTTATTTGGTATTTTATATAGGGATGTATCATTTTATATTTATTTCTTATTTTAAAAATCTATTATTTAAAATTATTTCAATAAAATAGTTATATTATTTTTCTCACTCAGTTTATAGGGCTGGTAAGTTTTTAGGACTTTTTTATTTTTGTAACACCTGCAAACAAACATTCTTCCTGCGTGAAGTTTTTTTTTTCTCCTTTACTTTCTTTATTTTCTTTCTTTTTAAATTATTCTTTATTTTATTTTATTTTTTTTAAAGCGCTTGGGTGACTCGCCTGCATGAATCAATCTGACACCTTTCTTCAACGGGTCATTGCGCTCCATTCTCCACGATGATCACTGTCCTGGCTCAGCGTAGTTTTGTTCCCCCCTTTATTCATCCCCTCCATAAATAAGCGGTAACCTATCTATAAGACCTAAACGCAAACATGATGAAAAAAAAACTGTGGAGCGGATAAAATCCGATTGAGGCGCTGAAGCCACAATTTTTTTGAAAGAGTGCAATCGTAAGACAAACAGCGCAGTCAAAAAGAGGGAAAGAGCCACAAGTTTACCACTAATCCTCAAACTACAGTAAACATAATAATACCAATAATAATATTTTTATAATAATGACATTTGGATGAATAAGTTGGGAATATAAAAAACATGTTGGTTATAATCTCACCTTTTTGGGGCATCCTCCGACCTTGTTAAACTACAGGCTGCAGAGCCCCGTTCTCCACACCAAAATGATGGAACAAAAAGTAAAAAGCCAAAAAAAAAAGAAAAAAGAAAAAGCCGACCAGGATATTGGTATCTCTTGTTCCCGGGAAGTTTAGAAGAGGAAAAATTAGTTTCCAGCGGTATTTGGCGGAGACGGAGGGGGTATCCCTGCGAAGAAGACAGAGATTGACAGTGAAATCAGATGTCAGGACGCACGGAGTTTGGCGCTGGATGTGCGCTGGCGTGTGAGAGAGCGAATGAGAGAGTCGGGATGAGGGAGAGTGGGGAAGAGAGAGACGAGGGAGGGTGGAAGGGGGAGGAGGGAAACGAAGAGAGAGAGAGAGAAAAAGCCGTGGTGGAAAGTAGGTGGGGGTAAAGAGAATGAACGCACCTATGCTGATTGGTGATGGAACAAGTGTATTAATGTTATGTGTTCCTGGTCTGCTGTGTACGCCTCTCCTCTCCTCGCCTCCCTCCACCGCTCTTCACTGGCCCATTAGCGCGACCCGACCTCTGTCATCATCCCCCATATAAACACTTCCCCCCTGTGCCACAGCCAAAGCGGGAAACAGAGCCACGGCAGCAGAAGAGAGGAAGAAAAAGAAAGAAAAAACTGGGTAGAGAGAAAGTATGGAGTCGTTTTCTCCATTTTGCCACGCAAAAGCTCCCTGTGCCAACTTGCAGCAAAAGTAGCTGCGTGAACCAAAAACATCCATTCCTCTTCCAGGGAATCACGGGCAGGCATGGCTCCAACCTGAGGGTGGCTGCAGTCAGGGTGTAAAGATGAAGTGGGCAAAGTGGGGAGGAACTGACGGAGAGTTTTACCAAACTAAAAAAGAGCAGCAGAGAGGCGATGCCCCTCAGATGTGGTACGATTCCCATTTAGATGCGCTTCTTTCAGAAGTTGTATGTTATTTTTTTCCAAACTTTTCTAGTGAAGTTCACAGCATTCACTTATAAAACGTCCACCCCACCACGTGCTTTTGTTTATTCTTTTTTTTTTTTTTTAGCACCACCCGATCAGCCATACCCCTCCTGTCAACAAGGAGCGCCCTGCGTAAAGAGCGCGGCCCCTTTACGCAAGCTCGGCTGCGTTTTACTGGGAAAGGGGGGGGCTTTGCGACGTCACTCCCGCTTCCTGACAGCGAAGAGCACGCGCTTGTAAATAAAGTAAATCAAATGACTGCGTAGCCATGACCACACGCTCCCCATAACTGCACCGGCTGAATGAGTGGACCATTACTGCACACCTCAGCGCACCCAAAAGCAACCCCTCTGCGCGACGTGTCCGTGGGTAAACTCTGAGCTCTCTGCGACCAAAGAAAAAAAAGGGGGGTAGAGATGAGGTTTGTGTGTACGCTGAAGCCAAATTTGAATAAAAATAAATGTAAAAAAAGGTAGGGGAGCCTGCAACAGGGTCAAAATATGGGAGATGGGAAACGCATCAACAGGGGGAGGGGGTGAAATCTTTTTTTAGTGGTGAGAGGGGGGGCTCTGAAATGAAGTCATGGAGGCATACACTTGACTTTCTTTGGCATGTGAAAAAGTAGAAGAAGTCAGAGCTCATCAATAAAACACTTTTGAGGTGAAAGAGGGCTCCCTAACAACCATCGCATTCCTGACTGCGGGTTCAATGAGTAGACAAACGACTCTGCCAGGGAAAGAGAGAGAGGGAGAAAGGGGGGAGACAGGGAAGGGAAGGAGGTGAGGGCCTGCTCTGCTTGAATGGGGCCCTCAGTGGGCCGGCGAGATAATGAGCTGAGAGGAGCGGCTCAAACTGTCACCGAGGGTCCCGCAGTGAGGAACAACACTTTGGCCAGTGCTTCCTCATCAAACAACCCGTAAACTAAACGAGCACATTCATCTGTTTCTGCTGGCTGCTTTGTTTCTACTTACTCAGACTGGTGGCTGTGCCTATGGGCCTGCAGCGAATGCTCCCAAGCTTATATCATCTGAAGAGGAGGAGGAGGGGGGTCCAGAACATTTTTACGTCAATGACCCCTCATATTAGACATGCATTAGACCAAAAACATCCCTCCCTCCTCTGCTTCTCCCCCTCCTCCTAGTAAGAAGTTTGTGACACAGTGGACCTTGACTTGGTTCCAATTAAATTGTAGGAGGAGCTTAGTTTGGACTTTAAATATTCATTATTTTTTCCAAAACTTTAGATTGATAAAGCTTTGGTGAAATAAAGTTAGATTGATTCCTAATGCTCAGTGAGAGCTGCAAGGTTGTGAGGTTTTGAACATTTTTAGGCAGAAACAGTTTCAGCCTTTTTTTAATTTGACTCCAGAGTCTGAGAAATATTGAATCCTCTCTCCAAAGTACACCGAGGCGTACTTTTGTTTTTGCCACTCATTTGTCACAGGGTGCAGCTGTCAAATAAAACAAAACAAAACAAAAAAATGCACACCACTAACCTGCCTTCCTTTGACAGGCAGATTCCCAGAGGAGTGTCAAGTAGTTTTCTTTAGAAACAAAAGCAATGGGTTATTGGTTTCTTTTTGGTTAAGCATGAAATCCGCTTTAACAACTAATTCCTTGTCTTCACACTGTCTAAGAGGTTATGTAGGCCTATTCTCTCTTTTTTTTCTTTGGAAAAATCTCTCCAGATATATTAATCAGTACGCAGTTTTAACCTAATAAAGATGTTTTAAAATATTTAGAGCTACATCAGCTGTTTTGTTAAATTGCAGCAGATAAAGTTTGTTCAATTAAATATAAAAAGTATAAAGAATTAGAAGGGGGGTGATGGGAAAGCAATTAGCCCATTTCGGATTAGCAGCAATAATGTCACAGGCCCTGAAAGGGAACCCTAATCTGCTCACTATTTCCCCCCTGAGGCAAAGCGTTGTTTGTATCCTTCTGGAAACTTTGGGATACAGAAAAGAGGAAAGAATGAATGAATAAAAGAAGTAAATAAAACAATAAGGACAGATCTGAAGTGAAAACATTTCTTTCATTGCTGAGGGGAAAGGAGATCTGCTGGAGAGTAAACTAACAAGTTTCATTATATGTTTTTTTTTTTTTCAGCAGACACTGTGATGAAATTATTGGAGATCAATTTGATTCAATCTAAGGACATCGTTATGCTTTATAATGTTTATTTGCTCCTTACATGTAGTTATTTCTCGAAATCAACCTTCCTTCCTGGAGGTCACAGTTTATCAGGGCATGTCAAGGATATTTTTTTCTATTTAAAAAAATATATATTAAGATTTTCTATGACATAACCACCTGTTTCCAATTAATTTTACTTAAAGAAGAGATAATCATTAAAAAACAAGGAATGACAAAAAAATCAGGTGGTTGCATTCAAAATCAAAATTTATTTCATTTAATTTTTCATTATTATGTCTGTCATGTAAAGAGGTGAATAGGTTTTAATAAACAAAATACTTCGCAATGAAATAAAATATTTTATATTGAAATGTTTTCACTTAACATTTTACATGATTTCTTATTTCTATTTGCTAAATACACATTAAGTTATCAGAGTTTTGTTTTTTCCTTATAAAGTAACCACATCTTGCATTTTTAATAAGTATTTATTGCCTAGAATTCAGGACATTGGGAAATGATGTCACATCATTTATATTATTTTTGAAAACTTCTTATATGCATTTAAACATATGTTGAGAAGTATTTACAGACCCTGGGCTGTATTCTTCCTGTCACTGTGATTCACCAAACATCCTCAGACTGACACATTCACTCATTTTAATGGGATGCATGAGGACACCGACGTTGCTTTATTTGCATATGTCATTGCTAAGTTTAATAAGTTGCATTTGGACTTATTCTGCAGAAACTGCTCTAATGCTCTGAGGTTTCATCAGCCGGTTCCTCTTCCACGTGGAGCGCGACCAGAAGCAGAGGAAGCTCTGCTGAAGGCGCGTCTTTTTTTCCACACACTGTGTTTGTCCTAAGGGATCATGGCAGAAGAAAATGGTTTCTAGTTGTCTAAATGTTGCTAGTCTCCTCTTATCAGCGCCTTTTAAGGGAATCATATAAGCAAACACATGAATTAAAAAAATTTCTGCCTTATCCTCTAAATCTAAAATATACTGCAGTTTAAAATGTTCATGTTTCTGCACCGGATGGCTCGGTGCTTTGCTGCATGATACTTGAGGTGAGCAGAGCTGGTTAACCCTCACCTGGAAAAAGGCTCCAAGTTTGGAGAAACTATGTGTCTAATGGTGTCACATTAGCCCGTGACAAAAAGAAACACAGAGGGTAAAAAAAGCTGAGTCTAAGGCAACAAGAGGAAGGGAGAGCTGTAAAAAATATATAGGCTTTTGATTGGTTTGATAATAACAGATAGATTCTTTCCACTTTGAAGGCACATTTTTACTAAACTTAACCTCACAAATTTATAATATTATTTCTCTGAATAAAGCATAGGTTTAAATCTGAAAAAAAAAAAGACCTGCAGGTGAACATTTCCGCTGCCGGACAGCAACATGTCCACAAACTACTGGGAAAAGCTGCGCGCTGGATGTGAGACCGAATATAATCTGACAGCAAAATTCCTTCCGATCACTGTATTTAGAATCATGTTGTTTCTTTGATTATAGAGGAACAAAATATCTACTTTCTGTTTTTATTTTTGTTGATATATATATATATATATACACACACACATATATATATATATATATATATATATATATATATATATATATATATATATATATACCGAATATTTTTTCCTCGGAAACTGTAAATCTATGCATATTCTCAAACCGCGCTTATTTTTTAAAACACCAACAGCTCTTCAAAAGTGCAATAAAAAAAGCTCACCGGGGTTGAAGGCAGCAGCGGTATCAGTGTATCCTGTGAATATAAGTTCGCTTAGTTCCTCCGCAGAATTTCTCCTCTCCAACGTTTAGGTCAACAATTCAAATTTGTCTTCCTTTAGATCCGTCGTGGAGTTGAAATGTCAGTGAGAGTGAGGAGGGGTTAAAAATATGCAGCTCTTACCAGCAACTTTCCCCTTCAGCATCAGCCTGAAGTTGGCAATGATTGGCTGGAGCGACGGGTCGACGTCACACCTTGGACTGAGAGTGGTGGAGCTCAGGACCGGGAAGCGGGCAAGGTGGCCTCCATGTGGAGCGCACCGGTCTGGGCGCTGAGCTCTGTGGAGCTGACCAGACTCTGCTGACAACCCGCGATATTATAAAGTGTTTTAGTTAGATTTTTATCAAATATATTTAAATATAAGTTATCTTTTTGTTCCCAGGTTCCTCTAGAGAAAGAGGATAAGATGCGGGTCAGTGGCGCACCCGACGGGGGTGGGGGGTCATATAGGGGCTAATGGTCACCTGTGTAAATTTACTTATTAAGTTTCTGAACTTACTTTTCAATCAACATATTATTATTTACAGTTTGTGTAAATGTTTTTTTGTTAGTTACTTATAGAGGATGTTTTATGTTATATTAACTAATCTTCTGAGGACCAACAGGCCTGCTGGGGACCAAAGTGGTCTTCTAATGTAGCGGACCCCATATTTTTTATATTAAGGAATCAGTTTAAGTAATTTCCCTCTGGGATTATTAAAGTATTTTTGATTTTGATTCTGATTCTGAGTTGGTGTGAACTGATTTTAGGTTAGGATAGGGTTAGCAATATACTGGAGATGCTCATTGTTATGGTTAATGTCCACAAATGCAGTAATTAAAATGAATGTAAAACTATTTAAATCCTGTTATGGATGGAAACACAAACTAAATATGTGTTAGTGGAAAGGAGGGCAGTGAAAGAACAAGTTAGCCAAGTTTTTGGAGGTGGTTTATTTATTTATTTATTTATTTATTTATTTATTTATTTATTTATTTATATATACCTTTTCAAGTGCCACTATAACAATGTGTCCCAATAAAGCACAATAAAGTGTGTTGGTGCTTCAGCTTTTAGAGAGGCAGTCTCATATTAATGGCATCCATCAGAACAGCTCTTATAAAACCTTCTGGATGCAAATCTGCTGTGCTACAGTGATTTACAGAACCAGGAGCAACAGATTTGGTAAAGCAGTTTTACATTTAATTTTACATTTACCTTATTTAAACTATATTATATCCAACTTTAATGGAAATTATTCTGATTTAGATTTGAAGTACTTGCTGAGGTAGGCTATAAGAAGCAAAGCATTATTTGACAGGGTTTTTCAGTCTGAGCATGCTCAGTGCAACAGGTGCCACCAGAGCACGTGGCAGCTACTCTTTAGGCCCTCCCTAGATTGGTATTGATATATGTTCAAAGCCAACCTTACACCTGGAAACTAGAGGAATAAAAAAAAGTTGTTCATTTTTATAAAGCTGGTGTAACCAGACTGTCTCTGCCTTTTATACCTCTGGCCCTATAAAATTGTCATCAGTGACTCATAATCGGGCTTCTGCTTACCTTTTAGCGAGGCAGGCTAAAAGCCTCAAACCCTTTTTTTTCACAACCTCTGATGTTTGTGTCAATTTGAACAAGAAGGTGAGTTAATGGGCAACCGCGTCGCCGCCAGTCTCTCAGGAAGAGGAGGAGGAGGGGGGGCAGGGCAGGTACGGGCCAGCCGGGACTGGCTGCGTTCGGGCCATTATTTGGATGCGCTGCCATTAAGAGGCCTCGATACTGTGCAACGCAGCAGGGTGCTCAACATGGGCGCTGGAAACCGCACGGCTTGGTCCCTGCTTATCAGGCTGTCAATAAAACGAAATGGGATGCAGCGGTCGGGCCAGGTGCTCCCTTTCCCTTCCCACACAGCCCCGCTCTCCAAAAGCAGATCAGGCGTGAAGGCAAATCTGTCCAGCCGGTTTTCCCTCTGCCGTCACCACGCTGCCTCTGCTGCTGCACAACACCACCTCCCTCCCTCCCTCTCTCTCTCTCCCTGCCTATCGGTGTCTCTCTCCCACGCACACACACGCACAGTAAAACACACTGACAGTTGTTTCTGCGTTTTATGGATGTATGGAAACACTGAAACTCAAATATTCATGATATCGGCCCTTATTTGCATGCCAAGACATCTCAGTCTAAGTTTAAAGAGCAGATACAAATTGCAGATTCTGGCTATAGGCACCCGCCGACCTATAAAAAAAGCAAAAACTACAGGTGACGTTTTTTTCATATGGAGAGGAAGGTCTCATTCACACCGTGTCAGATCAAAATACAAACAAATAATAATAATGAAAAAAAATTGACCTTCCTTCTTTAATCCTGAACATTATGCCGCGAGTCCTACAACTCATGAGCGTCTCCATTGCGTCCGGTTTGGCATACGGAGAAAAACGCCAAGAAGGACCGGCCGCTATAGGTGCATGCAGAGTTAAAGGAGCTTTCAAAATGAACAAAACTTTTTAAAATGAAATTTTTGATTGCATTAAATCCCAAATTGTTGCTACAGAATCTGCACTGCTGTGTGCGCAATGCACGATGGATAAAAGGGGGCAACAGTTGTTGGGTGTCTCAATACCTGATGGATTCATTTGTGATTTCCCCCTCAAAGGATCAGGCGAGTTCGGATGTGTTAAAGGGGGGGAGATCTGATAAGAAAAAGTAACGCAACCTAATTACCCCCTCCAATCACACACAAAGACACATTTATTTGGTTCTACTGTGTGAAATGTTTTAATAAGCGCTGCGCGCTCCGTGTGCGCAGAGTTTCATTTGTTTTGTGTGTGTGTGTTTTTTTTTTTCCTCCACGCTCTCCGGCCTCGGATCGAGACATTAGCCGAATTCCCCCGGGGTGATTGGATGCAATTTGTCCGGAGCAGACAGGCACGCCCTGGATGTTAGGAGTTCACTTTGGCTCAACGTGACAAGTCGAACTTCGATCTAGAATTTCATCTGAAAGCGCATGGAGCGGAAAGATCCCGTGCCATTAAGTGTTCTTCTGGCTTTTCTTCTTTTGGAAACAACAAGATCACTCTTTTTTTTTGTTGTTGACAAATATTCAAAACAGATCTAATTGTCAAGCATCTTATTCCCGTGAGAGGCCCGTATGAACAGCGCTTTAAATTGAGCTATTCATGGTCAGGGTGCAGAGAAAGTCCAAATTTGGGATATGATGTCCTAAATCCATCACCCTATTAGATTATAGATAGACAGTGCCATGGATTAAAACACATATAAGACTGACACCTGCTACCCAACCCTCCTCGTGGATTGATTTGGATTTATTATGCTTGCAACAATAATGTTTCTGTTTTGCACAAAGCTGAACGGGCACGTTTTTCACTCTCTTTGCCAGGAGTGGCTAAAGTCAGTGTCCGTGTCGCGCTGTGAACTGACAGGGGAAAATGGGAGCTAACGAGGTTGTCAGATGTCCTGACAAGACAAATGAGAGCTCGTCACTCCCTGCGCTTTAATAACATTTAATGGAAACGTATTGCACCGTTCAAAATAAAGTGCTGCAAACACAGGGCTCTGAAGGCGACTCAGTTAATTACGCACGGCGCAGCAAATTACGCATCAGCTAAAGGGTGTTGGCCTGGATTCAGCACCATCAAGGAACACTATCTACATAACAAATATGATCTAATATGGCAATGTGACCTCTGACTTTGATAGCTAATTGAAAGAAAGCTGTAATTTCTATGTACAAAATGTAAAGTTTGTTTTAAATCCTATGGACCAACAAGGTTTGGTTATGTGTAAGGTGAACATTTATATTTACTGTGATCTTTGTATTACTGTAATACCTACAACTTCCTGCTTATTAATACCCAAGTCCATAGGTTGGAGTTCAGCTGTACAGGAATGAAATATGAGCGTTCTTCTGTGTAATGTGTGTTGTGCGTTTTAGCACACACACCGTTTGGCCATTATGGTCATGACACAAGGTCTCCATAAAGAAATGCGCATAAACTTCCTTCACTGTTTAGTTAACATCCAGCCTTATTCTATAAGGCTCATTATCTGAAATCTGTTTTGACGGATGATCTTATATGGAAAAAATGGAAGGGAATGCAAAATAATAAATAAATAATCAAACCTGCTTGTAAAACAAACAAACGAAACAAAAAAAGAAAAAAAAAAGTTAATTCCAAAGATATCAGCACAGTTACTACATATCAAACCAGTGGCAGGGATTCCGCTGGGTATCAGAAACCCGTCTCTATATATTCACCAGGGCATCATGACTGACATGCGAGGGAAAGACATTTGTGATCTTGTAATTCAGCTCCGCTCGATCCGCCTGATGGAGTAGACGGGATGTAAAAATA
>NW_015150458.1:1985099-1996229 GCF_000732505.1 Cyprinodon variegatus | reverse complement strand
TTTTTTGTTTTTTTTTTTTTGTTTTTTTTTTACAAAATAGGAAATATTTGAAAAGAAAAGAGGATGAATGACCTTGTTTTTGTAAAGTAGACAATACACGAAGAGGAATCAGTTTTAAGACAATATCTATTCAAGCTTCAAATTTGTTTAATTTTTATCTTGTATGTGTGTAAGCTTGACAGTTTTGTTTGTTTTAAACTATTTGTTTGTACTGATAGCATATAAATGACCAGAAGCTTTCCCTTTTAAGTTAATTTATTATATATATATATCAGGATCTCTTCTTGTAAACACTGACCAGTGTCCTTATCTAATTTTCTTTTCATTACCACCCCTTGTTACAACAGAGCAGTTCTGCAAAGCTTTTTTAGTGTCTGTGTCCCCAAGTTTGTGAGAGAGACAGAAGCATGCAATTACCCTTAATATCTCAGTAATGTAAAAAGAATGAGACTTAATTTTCCATCTGGTTGCATGGAGAGAAATGTCAAATGTGTTGGATTGAGACCGCGGTTTTAATCATTAAAGGATCACGGTTAAGGTTGATAAGGAAGGATTAGGGTTTTGCTGCTCATGCATAATTTAATCTATTGATCAGATGAGCGTCAAGCTCGTAGAGCCAGTTGGAAAAAGATTCTTTAACAACTATGTTAATATTGAAAAGTGAAATAAAGTGCTTTGAGACTTTAGAATATTAGCAATTGAGTGGATTACCATGTTTTATTATTAATCAAAATTCAAAGAACACACACATTATATTTGGTCTATTTTCTATGGGATGCTGCAGATTTTTTTCTCTTATAGCACCTTTGTCTCTCTCTACTTTATCCTCTTTCTCTCTCAATATGTGGAAGAAAGCTGGCATTTACTTGACAATTTCTGCCTTTAAATGCAGTGTTTTTATCTACACCTAAGATAGCTGCATACTAGGACAATTTAACAGACAATTTAACTGACCGTGTGTTAGTGAAGCTGTCTGAGTCCCACTCTTTGCCAGAGTGCCATGGCATGATGGATGTAGGCAGTCTGGGTTACGTGAAAACGACACACACACAAACACACACAACCGCTGTCCCACTGAACACACAGCTACACGGACACGCCGTTCTGCCATATTTTCTCAGTACAAACACATATGGGCCCATCCATAGCCAACCCCCTTCCATTAAGTCAACATCTTGTGCTGGCGGTTGGAACAGTGCGGGGCTGGAGTCAGGTCGTCCAAATCCGTCAGTAAGCGGAGGCAGAGGCGTTTGTCATCCTCCTCTCTGGGCACCATCCTCCTGGAAGAGAGAGAGGGGGGACAGAGGGTGGTGGAGCTGCAAAGCATCTGGCTTTGGTAGCTCCAGCTGCAGGAAAAGAAGAGGGACAGGAGCTTTTCTGCAGCCCAGGGGAGACATTCCTTCTGCAGCCAAAAGTCTCCAGTACTTTGTCTGCTTTTGTGGTGAGAAAAAAAAAAGGAGTAAGCAGCTACTGATGAATCTTTTTTTTTTATGTTAGTGTTTTATGAAAAACTCCAGTAATTTCAACACCACACACTGAGAAGAATCACAACCCCAAGATTCACGTTCATCAATTCCAGCCAGGCTGTCTGAATCATTTCAACCAAGTTTTGTTTTAGATAATATATTTTAACAACAAAGACTGTATTTATCTTACCTTGTCCACTAGGATAATTTAAGGCCTTCCTTGAATAAAGTTGTGGAGCAGCTAAGGTGCACAAAAGTATTCTAGAGCCATTAAACTAGAATGCTGACCCAAAGGAAAATGTCGCCTAAATAATGATCCAAAAAGCAGAGCCCTCAGTCCCACTGCCAAGGCCTAGAGACACTCTTTAGCATCCAACATCAGCCCGAAAATGATGTTAAGCCGACGTCGACGTTTAGCACCAGACTCCATAGCCTCAGAGGGTGTTTTGTCACAGATCCGTGGATGATTCAGAGCCTGCGGACGGTATTTAGTGTTGGCACTTAGTGTCCCATGTATTCCAGGGTTTGCTCTGAGGCGCTATATAGCTGTGCTGATTGAAGGAAAGAGATCAAATTAGATGGTTTTAGGGAAAAGATGATAAGTCCTCAGAGGGACAACACATGCATTATTCCCCTATTGTGAAGTGTGACCTTTATAACGGGAACAGAAAGGGGGGCAGAGGGGTTTGAGGAGTCCTCTACTCTGTCTAAATTATCCTCTGGGATTAATTAACCCCATTCTTCCATTAGGCTTCTGGGACTGTGGATCAGATCAGGATGGACGTTTTGGAGGAATCTCAGTGCAGCATTAAGCAGACAGGTAAGAAAACCAAGCAACTCCAGATGTGAGAAAGACAGACAGACAGACAGACAGACAGACAGACAGACAGACAGACAGACAGACAGACAGACAGACAGACAGACAGACAGATGGTAGATAGATTTAAAGTGAGGACATTTTTAAGGTCCTTGCAAGCTATTTTGCCAGGGGTTATGTTTAGGGATAAGCTGTGAATTGAGTTTAGTTTAAGGTTAGGGTGAAGTTTGCATGGTAATGGTTACGTTTGAGGTTTATACTCAGGATTGGTGAATGGGAAGGGTTAAAAATGACTGAAAATCAATGCAAGTCAATAGAAGTCACTACATATAGCAAGACAATAATGTGTGTGTGTGTTCTTGTTTTTAATATGTTGTAGGGCTGATTTTCTGGAAAAATAAAATTTTATGGGGACTGACTGCTGCTTGTGGGGCCTCATGCCTGAACCCCATGAGGGTAACTGCTGTTTTAGGGTCAGGGGTCACATTTAGGAAGAAGGTGTGAATTGAATTTAGGCCATAGAAATGAATGCAATATGAATGGGACTCAATGGAAAGTCTTCATAAGGATAATGTGGCACATTTATTTGTGTTTGTGTGTATGTATTGAAAACATATTCTTGGACATTATACACTTTTTAAGTGCTTTTTTGGACTATATTCACTCTTTTTATATCATCTGTTGTACTTTTATCTTTAACGCCATCTTGCTTTAACTCTGCCCTTTGCACTCTGTATAAGGTACTGGAACCAGAATTTCCCCGAAGGGAATTCCCTGAAGGATTAATCCCAAGGCATAAATAAAGTTGAGTCGGTCTAAGTCTAGTTGTCCCTAGTGCAGTTTTTTCACAGTGATGGGGTAAAAGTAGTGTTAGTGCTTTTGACTGCCAGAGGGAAGGCTGGTAAAAAGAGACTGTCCTGGGTGGGCTTGGTCATCCATTCTGGCCTGTCAGAGGATATGGCTTGAGTAGGTCTCAATTAGGCATGGCAGTGGGGAGCCAATGATTTACTGAGCAGTTAGTGCGACTCGCTGCATTTGTTTCTTTTCAGGTAATGTGCACCCGGCATGCCACACCATGTATCTGCAGGTCAGGATGCTCTCTGTTGTGCAACGTTTTTCAGTGGAGGTAAAAAGCAGTTCTTTCTCCTCAACATTCCTCAGGAAAGACAGTGTTAAGTCTTTTTAAAAATATTAGTGACATTCACAGTACAGTCAAGGTCATTTGAGAGGTTTAGTCCAAGAAACATTAGGCTTGTGACCCACTCCAACTCTTTCCTGTTGATTTTCATTACTGACTTCAGTGTTTTCATCGACCTTTGATTTCTTTCATCTTTTTGGAATTGAGCTTGTGGTGGTTGTCACTATAACAGGCCGCAGGTGAGTGGACTTCCTCCCTGTACCATCTCATCATCATTCTTGTTCAGTCCTACAATGGCTATACTTTCTGCACATTTGAATAGGGTGCTTGGAATTCTGGGTGGCAACACCGTTTTGGGTGTACAGTGTTTCCAAAGTGGGCCAAGAATGCAGCTTATGGAGACACAAGTATTGAGGTCAACAGAGAAGGATGTAGAGGTGCTCATCCTTTAGTTTTGATGTCATAAACTTGGCTAGCTTGGTTGACTGGCTTAATGGTTCATTCTATTCACCTGCCTTGCTCCGCCCAGTTTCTAATCACTGTTCATCCACCTGCTCCTGTCTCTGTTTAAGCTGGTTGCTCCGAGTCATTATTGTCAGATTATTCAAGCCTTCTGTGAGAGTTCTATAGCACACCTGTTGTTCTGATTGCTTGATCCTGACCATTTCTTCCCTCAGATATTTGAGCCTGTCTGTTCCTATTTCGGATTTGTTTGCCTGATGTGTTTTCGGACTCCTGTTGGTTACTGCTTGTGGACTGAACATGGATCTGCCTCCTGACTTCAACTTAAATTTTCTCTCGGTACCTCTATGGATCTCTTATCTTCTGGTTTGGACTCCTGTTAACATCCTCAACACCAGCTTGGGCTTCATGTTCTGAAAACTCCTGCCTTTCTTCGTCTGCTTGGGTCTACTCATTGCTCCTGAACTTTCTGGGTGACGTTCACTGCATGCTGTTGTTAGCCATCTGACTAGATTCTATCAGTACAAACATTCTACTCGCACAGATTGAACTAAAAACCAGGTTAGTGACTCACACACCCGTAATCATCATCTTTCAGATTTACCCCCGGCTCACACCGACTCCGGTCTTACCGTTGCGGTGCGGTGGGTGCGGCGCCGCAGTGATTCCAAGTCATTAAAAAGACGTAAACCTCTCTCACCGGCTGCTGAGCTGTCCGGCTGCGGTTACCGAGACACTCCGGCGCTGCAGAAAATTCAGCAAGAAAGCTATCCTTGCGGCGTGCCGGAGCCCTCCACAACAAGCTCTCACAAATATCCTTATTTGGGCCGTGTTATCGCATGAAGTTACGTGAACTCAAGTGAACTTCTGTTCTCGCGAGTTAAATCTCCGGACCTGTTGCCGGAGCCGCAGAGCCGCACCGCATCGTAGTCAAAAGGGCGGTGTGAGAGGGGGTGTGCGGGAGTTGCGGTCTCCGTCTGCTCGGTAACCGCACCGGAGCCAGTGTGAGCAAGGGGTGACGTGGTCACTAACCTGAGTTTTCCGTCTTCAGAGATTCCGGACTTTGACACCCTTGTTGCTGAGTTGTAGATCTGGCGTACTGTAATAAATGCTTTTGTGAATCACACCAATCTGTCTACTTCGAATCGTGGGTTCTCAGTTCTGCGCCTTCACAGTTGAGGACTGTAATCAGAAAGTTTATGCAGTTTGATGATCAGCATGCAGAGGGGCTTAAGGAGTTACATGGTAGAGCAATGGAGATGGCTTTGAGTGTGGAACTGTAAGCAAACCGATTGTGGTCAAAGCCAGTTGGGATGTGAAACTTGACAGAACACTTTCTCCATACATTTCATCATCAGCTGTGTCAGGGCCAGTGTTCAGGGAGGGTGGTCATGCTCAGATGATGTCACCTGTGTGTCCTCTGCCAGCCTGCTGTCATCTGCAGCGACACTGCTGATGCTGACAGCAGAAGATGAAAGGTGTCCAGCTGGTCTGGAAGAGAGGTGTTGATGAGGGAGAGGATGTTGTGGCACTCTGTGAAGCCAGTAAAGGTTCGGATGCTTTTTTTTTTACATGAGCTGAATTTCTTTCCAACTAATGTTGGCTTCTATTTACTTCCTGTTGTTTAATTTAGCAACAGATGTTTTCTATTTTGTCTCTGTTCAACTGCCTCTCCAACTGAAGACCTCAGTGTTGTGTAATGCCGAAAGCCTGGCCTGGATTACTTTCCTGATATTTTTGTTGTAATACATTTTCACATTTTTATTTCTTACAATATTCTCTTGGTTTTTCTGTATTTTTGTAGCAAACTTTAAACCAGCTTCAAAATGCTATTTCTTCTGCAGTGAAGCCTTATTCAGAGATTGTGCATAGAAGCAATTGGGTTTGAGGGCATCACTTACTGTTTTGGTATGAAAAAATCTATACCTATTTTTTCCATGTCTTTCTGAAGTTTTCTGCATTTCTCTTGGCTCTTGTACAACTCTTCCTATATTTCTATTTAAGGGAACCTGGATGATTAATAGTTAAGTTATGCTATTATCAATACTGGATCAAAGCTCCAGTATTGCTCACTGGATCCCTTAGAAGTTTACAAATGCAGGTTTAATGTTTTGATTAGTACGTTTTAGCAAAACACTTTTTATGTCAAGATCTATTGACATAAAATATATAAGACTATAAACAGAGTAATAGCAAATATTCAATTCTATTCAGTTTATCTATATAGCACCAATTCACAACACGTCATCTCAAGGCATTTTACAATTCAACCAGATCAAACAGTCAAACTGATTCAAAGTTTTCTATCTAAGGAAAACCAGTTAATTGTTTTGACTCATTGACTCGAAGCAATCCCTCACACCAAACATGCTTATAGCGACAGTGGAGAGGAAAACTCTGTTTTAACAGCAAGAAACCTCCAGCAGAACCAGGCTTAGTGTGAGTGACCATCTGTCGAGGCCGACTGGGCTTCAGGGAGATAGAAGCAGACATACAGAAAGAAGCAGAGATAAAAAGGGCAACTGTCAATCAGCTCCACAGGTGGCCCCATCCAGGAAACACACAACCAGGCAGACAATTTCTGAGCCAGCTCCCATGTCAGAGGATGAAAGAGAGCACATCCAGTTAGTCACATTTGGAGAAAAAGGACTCCACTGAAAAACAGGCCAAGCTCCAACATCTCCAAAGGCATTGATTTGCACATAGGAGCCGGAATACCTAACAGATTTCACCGGCTTTCTACTTTTGTTTTTTTGCCTTTTCATTCTTCCTATTCTTCATGAATTTATTAAATATTCCCCATGTTCATTCATTTAAACAAAAAAATTCAACAGCAAACTAATTTGCTCTAGAAAAACTATTTTATTTTAATAAAATACACAGAAACAGTCCAGATGAAATTGTGGCTAAATCAATAGCTTTTTGTGCAAAACATATTTTTCTCTATTTGGAAAATCATATCCCCATTTGTAGAAGAAATATATATTCAGGTAGAATATCCATTACAAATTGGAGCATTTGATCTATTCTTGGACATGTGCCTGTGTGGAAATAATGCACCAAAGGCTTTGTCGTTCACAAACAGCATGCTTCACCTTGAGCTTCTCCTTAACAATTTTACACATTCCCCTTTTCTATACGTTACATTTATATGATGAATATGATTGTGTCTCTTGATTCTTTCTCTGCGTTATCAAAGGAAGATCTTAACAACATTGTTATAACACACCTTAGTGGTTAACTGAAAAAGCTAATGAACTTAGTTGCACAGATCAAAAGCATCTGTTTGATGTCACTAATGATATGTCACTGGGGGCTGCCATGTGCTATTGTCCTGATCGCCTATAGATGCATGTCTGTATATAATGTGATGAATGAGAACACCGATCCTCTTCTCTTCTCCTGAAACCAGACCATTACTGTCAATCAACTGGATGGCTGTGGTAGGCCGGTGGCTGCCAGCTCACAAACAACAAGCGCCTGTCCCCACAGTCTCATGATGACGGTCCCCAGACAGCCTCCCATAACAGCTCCAGCTAATCTTCTTTTCATGGTCTTCATTACGACCTGTCAGGACATAAATTGAGGGTAAATTGCCATGTTTATTAACACAAACCCAAAGCAGCATCTTTTAACTCCCCCCCTCCCTTCTCCTTGTGTGAATGTTAACATTTCATAGTGACCAAGAGGATCAATTACAATGCAGTGTGAAATCATACCGCATTCAGATACACACACAGGGAGCCCTGACATTCACAGCTCCACCTTAATGTGCCTCTTCAAACATTATGCCCTCTGTTGATGACCACCTCAGAAAACCCATTCAGACAGGCACTTGCTTGCCACATATTTTCAGCTCCACTGGTGATGGTAAAGGAAAAGGGAGCCATGCTTCACAGATCACCGCAAAAGCCCAGCCTGGGGACTGAGACTTGCTGCGGCCTTTGCCATATAACACAGTAATTACTAGATCAAATCTGTTCAAACTGAAACAACGTTGTTCTGTGATCCCTCCTATACTAATCAGCGTGCTGAGGTATGGCTGGGCGACTATAAATTGCTGACTTAATTAAAACCAGGACCTCTCTGTCATCTAATTACAGAGAGAAAAGGTTATTGCTTCGATGCAATTTTCCAAATATGATTCCTTGGCGGTTATTAAAAGCTTGGCCGTCGTTTATTGTTTCAGATTTTTCAATATGGAAATGGCCCCGGTGACAGACGTAATGACTCGGGGAAAACGCTTCATCTCGATAGTGCCCTGGCACGGCCATTTGTCTGAGATAAGTGGAGCGGACAGGGAACGGGGAAATGTCATGGCAGGCATCCCATGATTGCCTCCACTTTACAGTTGTCATTAAACAGAGCAAAGGTTTCTTTTCTCTTGTGTGGCAGCAATGAGAAGTTTATTAATCTCTCCAGAATAGTGCGCATGGGGGGTTATTAGAAACACCGAATTTCACAAGAAAAGGGGGGAAATTGTGTGGGGAAATGTAGTGATGTGAGGCTTTACTCTTTGCTGTTGTACAGTTAAATCTGATTCCTCAAATTCCAGTTTAAAATCTGTTTTAAAAGCAAGAAAATTTTCAGAAGAACCAAAGTGATGAGGACAGCTGAGGGAAATGAGAATAGTAGCAAAGAAAAGGGATTAAAGAAAGTAAAAGGAGCAAACCCATTTTTAGAGGATTCAAATCAAAGATTAGACAGTAATGGAAAAAGAATCAAAAAAGTTACACTGCTAAAGCTTAATTAAAAAACTAAACTCTAAAAATAAGTAAGGAATTCTTAATATGTAATCAACTTAATGTAATAATACTCTTAAAATAAGGTAATTAGATACTAAGTGCTTGAAATAACACAATGCAATTGTTTTTATTTTACTTTAAATGTAAATTGTCTTATTCCATTGGCAAAGTGTCTCTCTTACCTGCTTAATTGAAGAAAAAATTCCTCTGGGTTTATTGTTTGTGTCTTTCTAGTCTGTTTATTGATCTATTTGCATTAAAACCAACTCAAACTGAGATAAACATCTCTTGGGAGGCAAAACAAGGGATCATGATGCTTAACCGTTTTATTTCCTCCTCAATAAATCAGCTCTGTGATTATCTAAGATTCAATATTTTTACTATCACAATTCTGAATGTAAAACCAGATTTATTTAGGAGTGGTTATAAAACATGGTATATTGAAAGCCCAATACAGCATGCTGTGGTCAGGGTTTTTATTAGTTGAAATGCTAGGTTGAAATATGTTGAAGTGCAGTATGTATAATCTTTTTTCATAATTGGCAAACTCTTAGACTTAATTTGACTAGAGATGTTCAAATTATCAGTTTTTATTGGTTGACCTGGTTTGGTAGATGATAAGTTAGGTAGAAGTACATCTGGTAGAAGTGTGCTGAAAAATGGGTCCCCAAAACCATTTAGTAATTTTTGAACCCACTATCATGTTATCCAAAATGAAATTATTTAGAACATTCCAGAAACAAAAAAAGGGGAAATTTGCAATCAAAAAAGAGTGATAGATAACATCCTTCATAGAAACATTTATAGAAAAGTTTTAATTTAACCAGCAAAAGCCCATATGCACTAATGTTGGGTTTATTTTTTAATGTTAGTAAAAGCTACACATCAGTTGTTGATTGTTTAAAGAAAATACCCCAATGCTTATACTAATTTACCTTTAGCAAGAAATCTGCACACAAGCCTTGAACCACATATGCACAAAAAAGTATAACATGAACATCATAATTATAAAACCTCAAATAAGCATATTGTTGGCTACTTAAAAATACCTAGCAATCCATAAATTGCTCACGCTTCAACAAACTAGAAAGCCTTTGCTGCACAAAGACAGAATTTTTTGTAGAACACATAAATATGAACGTGACAGTTCTCATGGAGCAGCAAGAGGGCACAAAAAAAAGAAGAGCCTATCCTGGACACTAATGCCCCATGTCTCCCACCATAGGGTTCTCTTAATTACATTAACCAAATGCGCTCTGCAGTGTATGCAATCTCATGGTTAACTGAACACCGGCGTAGCTGCAACCCCCCACCCCCGTCCCATGGTGAAATATTCATGTTGAAAGCCTCAGCCTCTCTTCCCACCGACTCTCCTCTACTAACACGTTCATGCCCTTAGTAGCTTAACCATGCCATCATTGTTTTTGGAGCCACTTCCCCAAAACCTGACACTATTGTTTAATCTTAGAGAAAAAGAAGTGTTTAAATCTAAATTTCTGATGGGATTGGAAGACGAGCTGAATTTAAAGTTTAATAACAGTTTAATAGATTGTAAATAAATATAGTGTGCATTTATGGTATAGTTTATATATATATGGTATATTTGTATACAATTTGGAGCTGCATATGTTTGTAATAGATATTTGTATTTCATACTGTTATCCCAAAACACTGATTCAAATTGACCAGGCGGGACTAATTTAAATACATGAACTATTCATTAATTGAATAAAGAGGCTAGTTAGCCCAAGGCCTCTTTATAATCATAAACTAGGGTGTACTACTTATGCAAAACAGCAAAGTGCCATGTGCTGGCTTATTATGCTAATAGTGAATGGCAAAATACATGTTTCTCCTGCCCAGAAAAGAGGATTAGGCATGGCAGCGTCAGCAAGTTGTTCCAAGTGTATAGAGTGTGTTCTTCCATATTGCAGCATCTTGAGATTCAGCTGCTTAATGTGACTCTTCTTGTCTTTATCACAAAGCTTCGATGTGATCACAGCCCCCCTCCACAACTAATTCTTATTCTTAAACACAAAAATGGATCATGTTTTTTCTCTTTCATTGCCTGTTATTTCAAAAAGTATTAGGTTTCATTTCCATTTTGTGTTATTCTACTTGTTTTGTTTTATATTTTTGGAGTTCTTATGTATTTCTTGTTTACCCTCTGTTGCCATCTTGTGTCAGTCTCCTTCCCCTAGCTCCCTTCTAGATGCTTCCATTCACATCTGTTCCTTGTCAGCTCATTAGCCCAGTCTTTGTTCTGTCTCCCATTTATACTCTCCCTGTGCAGTTCCTCGGTGTTGGTTCCTCGTTGTTTCTTGATCCTCATGTGGGTTTTTATGGAAGCAAATCATTATCATATTTCAAATGAAAAAGCATTTTCAGAAATGCCTTTTCATTTTAAGAATGTTGCTGCATTGTTTGACTCATAAATGAAATTAGTAATCAATAATCCTGTTTGCATTTTCATTTTCTTCTTTAACACTGCTCATCCTTTTA